>NW_003314314.1:438518-618331 GCF_000143415.4 Selaginella moellendorffii
CTTCATGGTTATTGTGTTGTATAAACTTTTGCTTAGGCTTATAAAAATGGATTTGAAATGTACTATTTGTATGAGTTTACTTGGGCTCATGACTGAAGTATATTAACAACTTAAAGTCACATATTAAGTTGGCAAAATTAGTGTTAGCCTTTTAGTAGTTATCATATAAGCTATTACCATGTTATTATAGGTAAGCCTTGGGTTTGACATGAGTGGCAAATAAACTAATCTATAAGTATATAATATGACACTAGTTGATCCTTTGATTATGAGTGGATCAAATAAGACTATAGGGATTAGTCTATAATTCAAATAATCATTGCCATATTCTTTCATAAACTCTTCTTATAGGATTGAAAGCAGTGTGAATGCAAGTTTAAGGTTTAATTAAAGTTGAGGCCAAAAAGAGAGTCATAATAGACAAAGGATCAAACACATAAATTATTTTTTCTCTAAAAAATGATTTGCAATAAGATGTGATCTCATTACTTGTGTTTATGTCATCTGATCAAGAGTCTCTACTTCAATACATATTGGTTATAGTGATTTTACAAGTGGTGTGCTATAGGATGGATAACAAAGAAGTGTTAAACCATTTTGTTTAGGCTTGTTAATGGAAAGTTAATGTTGCAATGCTTAATTTTTCCCAAGAAGCCTTACTATTACTCTTTGAGTAGCTTGGTGTTAGATTATTTTTGAGTTTGGTTAGAAAGTAGGTGATATCAATTTATTTATATTGTAAATAAAACTAATGGTATTAAGTGTTATAAATATTTATTAGTGGGATGTGGCATTTATGTTTTATTTTATCAATTAAAGTTGTTACTTGATAATATGATAAATCTTTGTAGTAATATTATGAGCTTACTCATTGTATTGCTCAATTTGATGATCAAATTATTGTGATTCTATATCATATTTTAATGTTCATGAGCAATGTATTTATGAAGTTATTTATTCAAACAATAATCAACCCCAAATTGGTTGATAGTGATGTCTACTTGCAAGTAATAACATTGTAATAGCTTTGATTGAGTTTTCAAAGGTGATCCATTATACTAAACTAGAGTTAGTACCTTAGTTCCTATTCATTAGGTTTTGAAAAGGTTTTAACATTCATTTATTATACATTGTCAATGAATTTATTAGTATTTAAAATAGATTATTGGATAGAGAAGGTGTGTAGTTGAGATGTTAACATCACTAACACTTATGTTAGTGAAAGTTATAGAATTATATTGAGTGAGGAGAACTTTTCCTTAGAACTTGATTTTTTATGTTATTTTTCTTGTTAGTGTTTAACTTATACTTGATCTTGAAGGTGATTGAAAAAGAATGTTAGTGAAATATTTAGTATTTATAATTAAATTTTAGGTATTTATTATGATATTAATGTTGAATATTTAAGCATGTTATTAAATACTTTAGTATTTTATTGGGTCATAAGAATTTGTGTTAAGGTGAAACTATGTGATGTTGTAAATAAAAAGAAGTTGGTTAAGTCTTAAAAATTTGCATTCTTAATCTAAGAGTCATTCTTTCTTTAGGATAGAAAATTTTTCACACATTTTTTAGACTTTTCTAATGGTTGATATATTATTTATTTTGCCTAAAAACCATTCTGTTTTTGTAAACTATTACAAACTAGTGAAAGAGTTGGAATTGACTTCGGTTAGCTTAGACTTTAGTAAATAGTTTATATACTTAAAAGGGATGCTAACTAAGACAATTGAGTTGAATGGAATTTAGAGTTGAAGTAGAAAAGTGGTTATTACATTTTTTTAAGAAAATGATTTTTATACTTTTCCTCTAAATATTATGCTCAATGGTAAATTGCACTTTGCATTTGGTATGAGAATAGTGAGCTCTCATTGATTTTAACTTGGTTTTGGTAGCCCTATGCATTTGGTTGGTTGAGGATAATGATGTGTAACTTAATTATTTGCGGTTGAGGTGTTAGTACTCGTATTATAATTTTATCCATTAGGAAGTTGTGTACATATATGAGCTAATTTAATAGTCTTCACTTTAGTTTTGCTGAGTGTTGATTATTTATAATTAGCCTTTTCAGTTATACTCAAAGTTAAAATCAAGCATCCTCTTATCCCATTTGAAGCTTTGACCATAATCATTTATAAGCTTGGTGATTACTGAAGCACTTCGAATAAAGCATTGCATTGTTGTTAAAATTTGTAAGAAGCTCACTAAAAACATAAGTTCCATTAAGAAAAGTGCTAATACTCTTGAGCTTTCCACCATTGATGTGCTTTCCTGGGTCAACCAGCTTTCATCAGACTTAGAGCATCAATTTCAGTCTTTATTCCACTATTTTCTGTAAGCCCCTAACCTTTACTCATTCCCATAGTAGCTCATTTGTCTCCTTAAGAACCTTGAGAGCAATAATGTGTAATGTATTGTAAATAGAGGCAAAAAAATCTTGCTGAAATCTTGCTGATGATGTAGTCAAAATATGACCTTTAACACCAGCAATTGTAGCATCTACAATATTGCCCAATTGCAAACAACAAACCCCTGTAAGCACACTTAGCATCATTCATGGTGGATTTAAACATCTTCATATGTGTTCCCCTGTTATTATTCACCACCAACACCTTTGACAAGGAACAACACCACCTTCTACAGAAAAGAGTCAAATATAAAAATAAGTAAGAACGAAAAAATATTGAGATTGCCAAATGAAAGCTTGAGGAGTTAACATTCAGCTACGTGATCAGTTGTGATAGCATAAACAAGGCTCCATAGCATACACTAAAATGGCAGTCCAAGAACTTTCATACCATAAAAAACTTCAACTCCCACATAGAAAAACTCCTCAAATTCTGCAATAACATGTTCAAAAACAGTATCTAAAGAGTACACACCTTCTAGTTTTATGACATCCTTGCAAATATACAGAACAGACAGTACAAGCTTCTCCACTGCAGCTATTCCACTGGCTCCACCATTAAGCATTGTAATGCATATGAGTTATGCATTTTAGTCCTTGTGCCTGAATCCGGGTTGAAATGAGCTTGGCAGAAAGCAATGTGAAGGTCTGGCAATGTATTTGCTGCAGTTTGGACAACAAGCTGGCAGCTCCCAGCTTTTCTTCTCATTGAAAACGTTTTTATACTCTTGGAACTTCGCACTATACCAGATTTCACAAATTGTTGTTGAAACTTGATTGTTGTCTCTCAGTATAATAATAATAATAATAGTAATATATAATTCACACCTTCCTTAGTTCACCACAAACCTTGCAAGCTTCTGCTGCTTTCCATTCACTCTCATGGGATATGGAGGCATGTCTTTGTGAAAACAACCAACATGCCTCTCCATCTTTGATTTTCCCAAATGCCTATATAAATTTTGTTGACTGCATCCCAAATTTCAGGAATTCAAATCCCTGGCACTATCTCAATCAAACTTCAAATGCTATGCCCCCTATTGTCACCTGAAAAAAGTATCTTCAACACTTTATCCATGCAATTTTGTGAGCCATCCAATGTTGCAAGAAGCTTCATATTTTTTTGCAAAGCATGATCTTTTATATGGAGCATGTTTGTGGCTAGAGTAAGAAGAATTTGCCCACTCCCACCTTCATGTTGATTAGAATCCTTTGGTAGATCAGGGCCAACCATTTGAGCATCTTCTATTTGGAAGTAGCACCAGGTGAGAAGATCTACTACCCTCCACAACTCTAAGGATGTGTCTACTGTAATAATTGCTGAGAAAAATCATCCATCAAAATGCGTTGCTAAACAAGTAGAGCATCTACACAGAATCTTTGCTCGAGATGATGAACTCTCACCCTCTTTTGCTTTAGCTTGTCGCAGCAGCCGACTAACCCATCTGCCTGCTTGTATCTCGGACTGAACACGCAAAAAGCCTAAACTTCCTATCATATTCAGGCATTAAAGTGAAATTAATTACAAAGCCCTAGAGCGGCATGGCGATGGCTGGAGGAGCGGAATTCGCGAGGGTACGTCTCTGATACGATATCAGTCTCGAATCCTTCTCACCGCAGGTGAGCGCATTCACGGATGATCCATTTGGTGGAAATCCGGCTGCTGTGTGCATTCTCTCGAGCGAGAGAGAGGACTCATGGCTGCAACGCGTTGCCAAGGAATTCAATCTCTCGGAAACCGCATTCTTAGTAGATCAATCTCGCGACGAACTCGCGGAAGAGGCAGAGTACAATTTGCGATGGTTCACGCCCAAAGTTGAGGTAACTATTCTTTAGATGGTTTCTTTTGCCTTGTTTCTACTAAGTCTGCGATTTCTTCTCTATTTGTAGGTTGATCTGTGTGGACATGCAACACTAGCTGCTGCTCACACTCTCTTCATGAATCACGTCCAGAAGACCTCGATCGTTTTCCATACCAGGTCTGGCGCATTAAAAGCTCGCAAAGTCACAGGCTATGGAGATGCCGAACAAAATCCTCCTTCATCGCTCAAAGCACAAGGCCTTCTGGAGCTTGACTTCCCTCTAGCTTTGGCAACACCGTGTTCTTCTCCGGAAACCACCCGTGTCTCAAACAGCCTTGGAATATCAAGCGTTGTTTGGTGTGGCAAGACAGACTTGGGAGATTATCTGGTGAGACAATATTCTCTATCTCAGCTTCTTCACAAGTTTTGTGTGACTAGGTGGAGCTTGAGAGCAGCGAGCAAGTGATGGAGATTGTCCCCAACTTTGACGCCATGCTCGATTTTCCAGGCCGAGGTGGAGTGATTGTCACTTCTCAAGCTCCATCCGAGAGTGCGGACGATTTCGTGTCGAGGTTTTTCTGTCCAAAGTCGGGTGTGCTGGAGGTGAGCTACAATGAAAATAGTTCCTTGTTGAAAAGCTATGGTATTTCTGTAGGATCCAGTGACCGGAAGCGCGCACTGTACACTGGGTCCTTACTGGGCCGAGAAACTCGAAAAGAACAGCGTGCAAGGATATCAGGCAAGACGAAGTATTTAGTTTCTCTCAAATGAAGCCATGGTTTTCTAGGGCTCGGAGCGAGGAGGACGCGTGTTAGTAACAGTGGACAAAGCCAATGGTAGAGCACACTTGCAGGGCAGTGCGGTCATTACAATGGCCGGAGTTTTGCTTGTCGATGCATGACATGGCTTCGCGACCTTCAATAATTCGTTATTGGTTTTCTGTAATAATACCGTTAAATTAAAACAAATAAATCCAAACCATAACCTTACCAAAGTATTAACTCGCCGCATGTCATCAATGTTTTCGTGCGAGGACTTGACTTGCCGTTGAAATGTCAATAATGTTCTACGTAGGCAGCAATCTACAGCAACTCGCATTGCATTTTTACAACTCCCCGACTGATTCGTTCATGCGCGTGTCCTCAGCGGTAGAATGCCGCTTGCTTGACCGCCGAGGCTCGAGGCCCCGACGTGTTCCCGATGGTCAGCTCTCGAGTCATGAAGTTCTTGCCCTTGCACAATTGAGAAATATCAAGTCTAGACTCTGGGAATGTCCAAGAAACCGCACTAACAAGCGAATTGAGTGGAACTTTCTCGTACCTAACACTTACATTTCTCACCATTGGGCGATCCCAAGTGAAGAACACTGTTATAAGCTTTGGCTGGAGTGCAAAAAAGTAAGTGACAAATATTCTACATGTTTCAATGAATGTATTGTTTAGGCCCGGGATTAAACCGGGGACCTCTAGTGTGTGAGACTAGCGTGATGACCAACTACACCACCCTCATTCATATGTCTTTGCCCACAAAAGATTCTTTTAGCATGAAGAACAAACTTTGTATCTCCACTATTTTTCTCTCGATCATTGGAAGGTAGACGCTGCAAATGTTCTTGCAAAATTCAAATGGTTTGTTACTGATGAAGGCTGTGCTCAAGATATGCAGACCTCTTCTTGACAATAGAGCTTCACGATATGCTTATATTAACGCAGGTGTGACAAAACTGGAAGTGGATGATCCACGCTACACGTTCACTGGCGAATTCAAAGTGAACGACGTCCTCGAAATGATAAAGAAGAAGTGTATCTGTGTGGAGTCGATTCAGGAGATTTCTGAAACAGACAAGACACCAGCTGTTGCTGCTCTTCTTGCTGCTAGTTTCATCAACAGTGGTCTGAAGTGTGACCATCGATAGAAGTTTTAAGTTATTTTTATCGCCAATTCTTTGCTTTCTGTGTCAGCTCAATCTCAAGAGTTTTCCTATGTGGATCCATGGAATATAAGGATGGGAGTAAAAACATCGTTGCGTCCTGGAAGTGGAACTCTTCCATAAAAACTATATGAATTCCTCAATTGTAGCACTCTTCTCAGTGGGGCCTTTAGGTTGTCGTCCACCTTGTGAAGTTGTAAATTACTTCGCTTTCTGCAAAACCTGGAAATTTGAGAGAGAATAAAAAAGCACGAAATTTGCTGTTCAAAAGAACAGCAAACCTGTAGACTTTATCAAAAGCCTTAATTCATTGTACCGCCGTTGGACAAAGATACACTATCTCACATCATGTCAAAGTCAATTTTTATTAACGGGGACTTGACTTGACCGCTGAATAGTCAAGCGCACGTGTGCCGACAGCCTTGAAATTTAAACATTGCCGCTCCCGCAAAGATGGGAGGACCACTTCAACGTAGCACTCGCGGTGTTATCAAAAAGAAATAGATGCTACAATTATAGATGCCGAAAGCAGGCTTCTATGCGTGACTGGGCTTTAGACCAGGTATTTCTTTCCCCTAATTTTTGTAATCCCAAGCACACCATTGCAACAGGAGATGCATATTCATTCATTCATTAACTCTTTACAAGGTCTTGTAGTGCCCATGAAGAAGCATGAGACCCATGAAGAAGCATAAGAAGCACTTCAACGTAGCACTCGCGGTGTTATCAAAAAGAAATAGATGCTACAATTATAGATGCCGAAAGCAATTCCCGGAGTCTTTACAAGGTCTTGTAGTGCCCTTATAGTGAGTTGTTTTGATGATGAAAAGAACATCATCTCAATCCCAGCAAAACTCAAGTGGCCCACCTGCAAGATGTCGATGCAAATGTTGCCGTGCTGATCGACATTGGGATGGAAACATGGCGTCTCAAGGTGGCTTGAATGGATAATTGGTGGGAAAGCGCAGCAAGAGCTTGAAAGAGAGACCTTCATACACAGTCTCCCTTGATGATGCCAATCCATGTAAAGATGTTGTCACCATGTGGAAACGCTGAAATTCTGGGATCCCTGCAAGGCTATAGCAAGATCAAAACATAGAAGACACCACTGAGACCAGCTAAGAAAGAAGAAACAATGAGAGCCTTCCAGCCCTTCACAAACCAAATGGAATAAATCAAGAGCAATCAAGCATAAACATACCAAGTTCATCTTCTCGCATATCTCCTCTTCATCACGCGCCAATCGCAATCCTGGATCTTCGCCGCCGCTCTCTTTTCCTTTGCCAGGAAAACCAACTAAAAATTCCCCCACACAAGCACACCTCTCGAATGGCCCACATTTGTTAATAAAAGACAGTGCTCTCTGGCCGCGTATCACCTCGACGGCCTTGCGCTTATCGCCCTATCGCTTATCGCTTATCGGGCTGGTAAAGTGGTCGCCGATAGTGGTTTTTTTTTGCTTTGCTTGTCATCTGTCGGCTATCCAAATAGCCGCATCGGCAGGGAGGGAGGGGTCGATGCTATAAACCCTAAAAGGACTTTCAAACCGCTGCTCCTCCCCCGCGCTGCCACCGCGCTCCACCACGCTGCGCCGCTTCCCGCCACAGCGCAATCATCCTCCGCCCACCATTCTCTGCGTCGCTACGCCTTTACCCGCGGGAATGCGGGAACTCAAATTTGTAAATAATTTTAACTGGAATTAATTTCAATTATAAAGGTTCATGTGATTCTAGCATCAGGAGGAAGAGCAGCAGCAGCAGCAGCAATCGTCCTTTGGCTTCGGCTTGGGCTTTTCCACCTTGATCTCCTGGACAGATTCCACAGAAATACACTTGCGTTTCTTCTCGGTGGCCTTGAGGAGGTCGTCCACCTTGAAATCACCCGTGAAGATGTAAAGGGGATCTTTAACCTCCACTTTCTTCACACCTGCAAGAGCACGAAGATCTCTTGATCAGCGATCACAGCATCGAAATTTGGGAGAATTCGCGGAATCTACACTCACCGGAGACGCCGTGATAGATCTGAGACATCATCTGGTCCTTGCATTTGTTGCAAGAGTCCACTTTCAAGACAACCTGCAGCGAAGAGCTCGAGATCAAACAAGGTTCAAGGAAATCAGTGGCGCAGTGCTCACCTTCCAAGCCATCTTGATTGTCTAAGAATTCGACTGAGATTCAGATCACAACTCGCAACTCGAGACACTAGATTATCGCGATCAACCAGAGGTGGGGAGACGGAGAAGCAGAAGAGAAGAGGGCCCTGCTGCTGACTGGGGAGACGTCATGAATTTATATCCGAGAAGATTCCCAACAGGTCCGAGAAGCAGAAGAGAAGAGGGCCCTGCTGGGAGACGTCATGAATTTTTGATCGAGAAGATTTCCAACAGGATGAAGTGCTCCTTCGTGGAAATTTCTGGCATAATGGATACTCTCAGATACTTGCGTGAATTTGCTTCTTTCCTCAGATGCAAAACTTTTTTGACTGGAAAGTCTCATAGCTCCTGAGAAATCCTTAGGTCGAGAGTTCGAGCCTCAATTCCATTTTCTTTTTCTGCCAACTTTTTCAACCATTTGCCCAAGAGCCCTGGAATCGCCCTAATTTTTGCACAGGAAATGTAGGGCTTGATCTTTCTTGGAGCGATGGATTGGTCCGCGCTGCCGCTCGACGTCTTCCTCCAGATCTTCCGGTACCACGCCCTCGATTTCCTCTTCTTGCTGGCGATCTCAGGCGTGTGCAAGACCTGGCGCGCTCACACCGCCTGGATCGGCACGCTCGTCGTGCGATGGCCGCCGGTGGAAGATCGCCCCCAATTCGACAACCAGGGCGCTATGATCCAGAAGGAGCGCCGCCGAATCTGTGGCAACCATGGGGTGGAGCTCCACCTCTGCGATTGCGTCCACGACGCCATCTCCAGCGTCATCGCGCGCCTCCGCAAGGTCTGGTACCTGGATCTTTGCTGCACAGAGATTTGCCCCCGCGGACCCACGGCAGTGCAAGTCGCCAAGCTCCGCGACGCCGACTGGGCCAAGGTTGTCAAGTCGCTACTCCATCTCGAGCTCGCGGCCGGGGTGGTGGATTCCAGGGCCATGAATCACATCCTCCAGTGCAGCGATCTCCGCGAGCTACGGCTTGTGAGTTTCGAGTTCGCGGATGGATTGGAGTACCCGCTGCTCGGGGATGCCGGCGAGTTCTCGAGCTCCAGCGGCGTTTTGGAGAATCTCTGCCGGCTTTACATCCTCACGTCCTCCATGCAAGAGGAGGCGCTCAAGAGGTTCCTGGAGCGCTGCCCGGAGGTGGAGGAGATCGAGCTCAACGCTTGCGGCGCCAAAAGCGAGAGGGAGTTCAACTTCGAAGCTCCCACCAACTTACACGACTATGATCTCAAGCTCACGTCCTTTAGCCGGTTCAAGAGGGTGAGAGCTGCTGGTGCTCGGCGGCTGGAGATTCTTGGGGGCCAGCTCTTGATCCTGGAGGAGGCGGAGTGTGTCGAGGAACTGGCGGTGCTGCCCGTGTACATAGAATTCGCGGAGCCCGAAGCCATGAAGAACTTCTGGAGGCTGACGCTCAAGGGGAGCTTTTGGGAAGTCCATGAAGCTATGTCGGCTTGCCAGACGGCTCCCACGACCAAGAGGCTTTGTCTGGACGATGATTTTGGAGTCTACTTCTTCCCGTACGTGCAGAGAGATGAAAACGACGACTCGGTCGAGTGCTACAAGCTTTTCTCGCTCATGTTTCGGGGAGGTTCTCTGGAGGAGCTGGAACTCAAGTATGGTTTCCTTTGCCGGGTAAGTTCTTACCTTCTCTTGTCGTTGCATGACTTGACAATGGTTTGGTTTTTCTTGTTTTCAGATGTGGCTAAACGAGCAACAGGAAGACCTGAGTGAGCTTCTACCGAAAATGCCAAAGATTGAGATCCTCGTTCTCGACCTCCACGTACGTCCCGAGAAGGAGCCCAACATTCCGAGGTTTGCAGATTCAGTCGAGTCGCTCATCAACTCTTGCAACATGGATTGGATCTCGCTAAGCTTCGGCGGGGACAACAACGAGGACGTCAACTTCCACCGGGAGTGTTTTGACAAGGAGCTGTTTTCTTCGGTTGTACAGAATGGTAATTTTCTTTCTTTGTTTCTGCAAGTTCTTGCTGATACACTTTCTTTTTCTGTTATTTGCAACAGTTGTGCGCCATGGAAACCCCGGACCTTGTCCCGAGGACGTACGCCTTCAGCAAAACTCGGATGTTAAGCGCTAGAGTTTTGCTATTTACACACACACACACACAGAACCAGGTATTTGGCTTCAAAATCAAGTTGATTCCAGCATATCCAAAGCTTATGTGAAGACGGCATCACGAAGGTTCACGCAACATGCTAGCTAGAGGCCAACGATTGACGAGAGTTAACTAGCAGCGATAGCACTGGATTAATCGGCTCTGAAACCTCTTGGGTGAGTTCCACATATATATTTATCTTATCTTCTCGGCAACTTAGGAGAGCATTCGTATATGAGATTGTTATTTTAGTCTAGGATTACGTGCCTGAAACGTCGTCATTGCTCTAACACGCAAAGGAATGATCCGGAAACTTGGGGACTCTGGTGAATAATATATATGGTCATTCGAATGTGACCTTGTTTATCTTGACGCGAACACATGCATTGTGACAATAGTGGCAAAAGGTCTCAAATCATAGCGGTCAGGTTGGCAAAAGGTCTCAAATCATAGCGGTCAGGTTGGCAAAAGGTCTCAAATCATAGCGGTCAAGTGCTACGACTGAGATTTTCTATTGAAGAGTTTCGTTTCCAGGACGCAAAGGAGTGATCCGGAAACTTGGGGACTCTGGTGAATAATATAATATGACCTTGTTTATCTTGACGCGAACACATGCACTGTGACAATAGTGGCAAAAGGTTTCAATTCATAGCGGTCAGGTTGGCAAAAGGTCTCAAATCATAGCGGTCAAGTGCTACGACTGAGATTTTCTATTGAAGAGTTTCGTTTCCAGGACGCAAAGATGTTCTTACTACCATCCTTTGAATCCACAAAGATGAAAACTTGAGATTGAGCTGACAGAATATATGTAGTATAAGAAACTAGGAAAGCAAGCAATCTAGTTGTCAAGCTTCAGAGACCATTGTCGATGAAACTAGCAGCAAGAAGAGCAGCAACAGCAGGAGTCATGCTTATCTTTGTCCGGCTCCGCAATCTCCTGAATCGACTCCACGCAGATACACTTTTTCTTCTTCTTTATCATTTCGAGGACGTCGTTCACCTTGAAATCGCCAGTGAACGTGTAGCGCGGGTCATCCACTTCCAGCTTTGTCACACCTGCGTGCATAAATTAAGCGCATAGGATGAAACAGCTCTATTGCCATGAAGAGATTTCTCTTGGACGAAACTACGTGCCTGAGACGTTGTGATAGATCCGAGACACAATCTTGTCTTTGCATTTCGTGCAGGTGCATATCTTGAGCACAACCTTCATCAGCAACAAAAACCATTTTTGTGAATTTTGCAAGAACATTCGCAGCGATTACCTTCCAAGCCATTATCGAGAGCAAAATACTGGAGATGCTCTTCTCCATTAAATACCTAAAAAGTCATGACTTTCAATGACTTACTTACCATCATGAGTCTGGGTGGTGTAGTTGGTTATCACGCTAGTCTCACACACTAGAGGTCTCCGGTTCGAACCCGGACCCAGACATGCATTTATTTCGAGAATGTCAGACCTTTTTGGTGCATTCCTAGTCTACGACGGACTTTCTAGCCAAGCCAAAGAGATCAGTAGACCTCTCTCTTCCGATCTCTCAATGGGGCCAAGTTGTGTAAGAGTTCCACTTCTGGTTTCTTGAGCTTTTTCTCATGATCACGTCCCGAGCCCATGCAGACATTGTCCTGGTTGGAGAGAACAGTGCACACGGCACCGACGGCGGCAAACGCTTCGACTCGGATCTCGGTGGCCTTCAAAGTTCTGGGCGATGCAATCAACTTCATCCCGTATATCAAAGGGGTGATATACGTTTGGCAGTTTTTGGGCAAGGAACTCCCAGTGAAGTGACGGAAGGAGTCCGAGCACTGGTCTCGAGTTGACCAATCCTTGCAGCCGACTTCTCAAGCTCGGAGGTAACTTCATTTCTCGTTTCTTTGACGTGCTTAGAATAGTTTGTTCGTGTTCTCTTCTCAGGTAAACCCAGGTCTAGTCGTCTTAGAGTTCGCTTCAGCAGATACCAGACTAAACGCAGGCAAACAGCAGCCGTTTTTCAGTTAATCTCCTTGCCATCGTCGTCCTTCTTGACTCCCTTGCAGCAACCTGACACCGAGTTCTTTCCTGATACTTTCACCCGAGCAGCTGTACGAGCATTCCTGGACACCCCTGACCCGTTTTCAAAGTCTCCGTCAACTAGAGAGCTCTACCAGATGACATAACGTCCAGCATAGTCTGTCTTATAGTCTCTGCAGCCTCTCTGTGAATCCGAATACCCCCACCGTCACGAGCAGCTTCAGCTATATCATATTCTCGCTATCACCATCTCGTTGCAGTCGTTCCCAACATTATACCGCAGCAGTAGCTCCTGTCTCATCTCCGTTGACTGGAAAGCTGATAAGGTGAACACCGTAAGGTGAAGGTAAGGTGAACACCAGCCTCAGCTGCTTGACTAGAGAGCTTTGATCAGAGTTCGCAAGCTGCATCGGCTGATTATGTCCGGCTCAAAGCCGACTTGCACCGTCTCACTGGGTGGAACCTGGAGGTGGTGAGAGTTGGGATCAAGGCTACGACGTGACTGCTTATTTCTTGGACTACTGCAATGGCATTCAAGGTGATTTTTTGTGGCAGATGAATGCAAGGCTTGCAAATGGTGTGTGGAGTGAGTCTGTGTTCTTTGATCTCCTCGGAAAGAGCGTTCGGGACTTGTGGATTGATGATAAGAACGCTTTCAAGTTTTAGTCTATTTTGAAGACAAACTATTGGCCAATTGGCGACAATTTAATGGTAAATGTCATTTTTTATATAATGCCTTGCCTACACGATTTTTTCCTTACAAACATGACTGTATTATATATCTTGATTTTAGTTTTGTGTTTGCAAAATGCATCATCGTCTAGTATTTGTCCTGATAATGAGGTGTTAGGCAAGGTAAGATATAGTACAGCTGTAGCTTCTCCAGGTCAAGGTTTTCATATTCCCCTGCATGAAGCCTTTGACGAACTTCTTCCACTTCACAACCACGAAAAAAAGATACAAATTGGCTCTATGTATGCTACCTCACAGTGCTCAGAGGAGCTTGATATTGATGCATGTGCCTTTTGCTTATCTAATATTGCAGCCTCAATGGAAAGGATTTATCCAGTTCCTCTTGGAGCAAGCTCTTGTTCTGCAGGGGGTGAATGTTATCTCCGCTATGAGACATATAAATTTTAAATTCCAAACTTGAAATAATCATTCAAAAATATTAAGAACCAATGCTGTCTTTGATTAATAACTAGTAAATTAATAAATAATGAGTGATTGGATCTTAAACAAATCCTAAAAGAAAATGGCATTCATGCCCTAGCCTTGTAGCGCCATGGAGGCTCTCGTCGCATCGATCGGAGCTTCTTCATCTCAGTCGCCCTCTTGTCACGACAAGAAATCGGCCAGGTATGTCCCCGCGGCAATGCAGCCCTCGAGGAATCGAGCATCGCCGCTCCCTAGGCTGGCAGCAGCTCGTCGCGATGATCAAGCAGCTACCGCGGCCAGGATTACGAGCGAGCAAGGATCTGCCGCTCCCGCCAAGGAATTCCGGGGGATCCTCGCCTCTCCTGGGCTGCATTTGGGCCCGGCATGCCACGACGCGCTCAGCGCCAAGCTCGTCCAAAACGCGGGCTTCAAATTCACGTTTATGAGCGGTACGCGTGTCTGTTCTTCGTGTTCTTCTTCTTACACAGCACTCTTGTTTTTTTTCTCTACTTCGTCCAGGCTTTGGCGTGTCTGCCTCTAGACTAGCTTGTCCAGACACTGGGCTTATTTCTTATGGAGAGATGGTCGATCAAGGAAGGAACATCACGGCGGCCGTGTCCATCCCCGTCATAGGAGATGGCGACGCTGGCTATGGAAATGCCATGAACGTTAAGAGGACTGTAAAGGGGTACATACAAGCTGGTTTCGCAGGAATTCTTCTGGAAGATCAGGTAACAAGAGATTTTGCTTCTGTTTCGCTAGCACAGTCTGTGGTTTTGAACTACTGTTTTACAGATATTGCCCAAGGCCTGCGGTCACACAACTGGAAGGGAAGTTGTGTCGAGGCAGGAGGCGATTGCGCGAGTCAAAGCTGCGGTCGATGCTCGAGAAGAGTCAGGAGAGGATTTAGTGATAGTTGCAAGGTCTGATGCTCGCCAGGCGGTTTCTTTGGAGGAAGCGCTGTGGCGAGCGGAGGCATTTGCCGATGCGGGAGCTGACGTGCTTTTCATCGACGCTTTGATGTCGAAAGAGGAGATGCGGAAGTTTTGTGGCCGTGTTCCAGCCGTGCCGAAGCTGGTAAGCTTTTTCGTTTCGTCCATTTTTGTCAATGTTGTATTGTTTGTTTTGTTCGAGTTTCAGGCTAACATGCTCGAGGGAGGAGGGAAAACACCGCTGTTGGCACCGATCGAGATTGAAGAAATCGGGTATAAGATTGTAGCCTATCCACTGTCCTTACTTGGGGTCTCAATTCGCGCAATGCAGGTTGGTGTGATGGTTTTCCTTTCCTTTCTTCTCGTTTGATTGCCGTGGAAAACAGGATGCTTTGGTTGCTCTTAAAAGTGGACGATTTCCCAGCAAAGTTCCTGCGTTTGACGAAGTGAAAGACGTAGTGGGATTCAATCGCTATTACGATGAGGAGAAGCGCTACTTTGGTGAGGGGTGTTGGTGTGCAGTACTTTCATCCCTTGTCTATAATCATAATTGTTGCAGGTATCAGCAAAAGCAGGAGAACATCTGAAACCGCTAATAACTTCAGCACGAAAGAAGAAACACCATTCCACGATAAGCAAAGTTCGACTGTGCAAGTTATCACTCCGGAAGTTTTAGAAGAAGATTCTGATTCCGACTGGGCAAAGAAAAGCAGCAATCTGCTTGGAATTTGGTCGCGTGTTCTACGAGTTAAAATAACAGGGAGCAGTGGAATAGTGAAGCTCGATGTCAGAATTCCTGTGAGTGATATTACTTTCCACCGATTGCAAGACTTACGTTCCGTTCTGCAGGCTGGGTTTCTCGATGGTCTGGCTAAAACAATACCTGGTACTAAGGTTTTTAATTGGGTAACCATTACATGCCTGCATCTTTGCAGGTGTTGCTGGGATAAATTTCAAGGAGATACTCGATAACGCGTCGTCTCCCACCAGCGGCCAGCAGCTCCTTGATATTGAGGATAAGCAAGGGGATCGGATCCAAATATTTTTCGAGTGAGGCGTTTGGCGAGCTCAGTAGCAAAGTGCACAGCAAGGCTGCATGCAGTGCGCAACATGACTTACTTTATCGCATTGCCACTAAAAGGTACATAGAACTACTCTCGCTCTCTCTAAATTGATTGAGAGTTCTACTGCGACAGGAAATTATAAAAATGTTTCGAGGACCCGAAATGAAGGACTGCTGTTGAGCGGCAGAGTTTACTGTACGACTTCTTTGTTTCGCTTTCCTCTTTCACATTTCTCTTCATTTCTCTCTATGAGATGGGCATAAGCAGCGAAGAGAATAAGTATGATCTGGCTTGTGTTTGCATTCAGTCATTTAGATTAGTTATCACATAGTTTTTTTCATACAGGTCATAACCCGATAAGGTTGCAGAGTATGTGGGCGTTGCTTAAGATTCATTCTGGAGTGTTTTCTCCTGTAAGAATTTTCTACGCTGGTGCTTCCAGGGCAGTCAGACGCCACGCACAACCAGGTAAACTCAAATTTGGATGATCTCTGCGGCTGAGGTTTGATGGTATTTTTGCAGCGTCTGCAGTACTGATTGATCCATTGGTTTCAAGTGCTTGGCTAGAGAAAAACTTGTACAACGTGTCTATTCTGGATGTCCGAGGTCAGCATTACCCTGCATCTCACTGCGTGACTTTGTTGGTCCCTAGGAATTGTTGACACAAAGACACTGTCTAAGGGAGTGGAAAAGTCGGACTACATCGCCTGCTACGACGATTATCTCTCAGGCCACATTCCCGGAGCAGTGTTTTTCAATTGGGTAAATTTTTCGTTTTTGTTATTGATGTTTTCCTTTTCTAACTCGGTATCTATTTTGCCGAACCAGCTTACAGATGGAATCGACATAAGCCAATCCGAAGTGTCTTGTAGACAACTAACAAATGACACTGCTAAGTTCTCCGCGGTGGTATGTATTAATATACTTGGAATTCCACATTTATAGGCAGTTCTTTTCAGGTAGAAGCCAAAGGAGTGTCATCTGAAAAGCCAGTAGTCGTTTACGATGATTGCGATTGCCTTTTGGCTTGCTGGTTATGGTGGTCTCTTGTAAGACACGGCCACGAGCGTGTGCATGTCCTCGACGGAGGATACAAAAAGGTTCTGAATGTTATATTTTCTTTGTACTTCCTTGGAGTAACTCTATGTTGTACAGTGGACGGCAGAGGGAAGAGCAACTGAACTCTACGAGCCTTGTCCTCTGAAGGTTAATATTGTTCATTCCAGCTACTATAACTTATCGATGTTATGGCAGATTTATGGAGATTTCAAGCCATCAAATCCAAGGCCTTTCACTTCAGTCACTTGTGATGAGATTCTTGAGCTCTTGTCGACAAAAGACCAGAGTATAGCATTTGTGGACGCTCGAAACTTAGAACAGTACTCGGGACATGTTAGGAGATCCAAGCGTGCCGGAAGAATTCCAGGTGCCATCAGCATTCCAAGAAAGGTGCGTCGATGCATTCTTTTGCGTGTAATATATTCAGCAAGGTCTTCACCAGAGCTTGATTACTACCAATGGGATCTTTAAGACAATAGACGAACTGCGAGAAGTGTTCCTTAATGCTGGACTCAACCCGGCGCAGCAAAAGAGACTAGTAAGTAGAATCAAAATGGAAATGCTCTACCTATTAACTTTCTCTAGCTCAGATTTTCTACTGCAATGGAGGAGTAGCATCTTGCAGCGTCTTACTATCATGGCACCGGATTGGTGGCAAGCTCTGGTCAAATTACAGTGGCAGCTGGAACGAATGGGGTAACAGAGAGGACGTTCCTGTTGAGTAAGTAGTATCGAATTAATTTGGACAACTTGCTTTTGCGTAACTCAGCTGATTTCTGTTCAGGTCATAGATCACCATGTAGACAAGCAACCAACATGCATGCTCGTTCCAAGGATGCCCAAGTCCGCGTTTGGGCCATCAGGTTCTTTAATCTTAACACAAGTGTGAGCACCGAAAAGGTAGCTCACTTGAAACGGGGTGCGAGCGGCACCGAAGTAAAATGAGCAAAGGAAGGCTTTTCAGCGACTGCCCTTCGTTGTAGTGGTAACACAGGGGACTGTCCAAAGCTTTGGAAGCCTGCGTTAGCGCTCTATCAAACGCGATTTGCACACTGGTGAGGAGGTCTTCCAGCTTCTTGGCTGGAAGAAGCACCGGAATCGAAGATAAGTCGAACTGATGCTAAGATGAAGTCGCTCAAGCAAGTGGAATGGATTTTTCACAGGCATGCCGGTTGGAAGGGCAAGCTTGAAGAGTATAGATGGGCTCCGGATTTCTACAGTGGAGGGAAATTCAATACAAAGTGAAAATGGATTGTTCATTCCTTGGCCAGAAGAACATGGAGAGGATGCAATAAAAGCAGTACAAACTTTTCTCATTCTATACCATTAACCAGGAATTAGTCTAGATGATCCAAAATTTATATTGCCTGTTGAAGATGCCTAGAAGAGCTCTTGGAAGATCTAGATGTTGCTTTCAAGATTGTTATGGCTGTAAGAAGTTTAGATAGTTGGTAGACTAGACTCATTGTGGCTATTGGGTTAGTAAAAAATAAAACTCAAAAATAAATAAAACTAATACAACATTGAATTGATCTTTATGATAATATAAGTTTAATAATATTATTTAGTAACTTCAAATATGACATTTAAGGAGTGATTAAGCAGTGCTAGAATCTCTAACTTCTGTCTAGAAACTTCTACACGAAAAATATTTCTTTATAAAGTTTTTTGCTATTATTATTGGTCAAATCAACAGTTAAAGAAAAATTATAAGAAAAATTGTTATTTAAACAGAAAGGAAAATGTAATTCTATTATTTCCAGTGTGTAAGTATCATAATTATTTGTGTCCCAGATTTTAAAGATTTCACTACAATGCTAAAATCAATATATTAAAATTTACAGCTACAAACTATACAATTCACTTTAAATCTATTTAAAAGAGGTATATATGGGATTCATGGTTAAGATAAAATTATCAATCCAGGGTATTAAATTATAAAGTTTTATGTTAAATTTTGTGAGTTTGGCAAGTTTTCATAGTAATTATTGATAATAGTAAATATTATAAATGAATTTATATTCCATATAAAAGATACTTTCATCCATTTTAGTGGGTTTTATGGTTGTAACCCTTCTCTACCATGATTGTTCTTTTTCTCGGTGCTACAATTGTAAGTCTATAATGAGAAGGTATCTTTTGACATAAAATAGTTATATGATGGACAAGTGAAAATTTTGTGTTTAAATTAAGATGGTGAAAAAATTAAGAATTCACACCTAAGTTATAAAAGGCATGCAAAATCCTTAACTTAACATTGTTTTTGCACTTAAAGTTAGGAATATTAATGTAAGACTAAAATCCCTAAGTGGTAAAATAGAGCTAAAGGTGTGTCATGTGCTAAAGCAAAAGTTTAATAAATGTAACACATTTGGACCAAAAACTCTAACTCAAAAAGTTAAGAATGTGAATAGAATTCCTAAAAAAGGGTTTGAGAAACAAGCATCAAGTAATTAATAAATGAGTCTCTAGAAAAAGAAAAAAAAAAAAGAAGAAGGATTGACATATGACAAATGTTATAATATGTAGAAGTGTTGAGATTGAATCTAGGATTAAGTCCAAGATCAAATCTAACATTAAATTTAAAATTAAGTTCAAAACTAAAATTGAGACTGAGACCAAAACTAAGACTGAAATTGAAACTGAATCCAATAGATGAAAGCCCAAAGTAATCATCTCTTACACTTTAAAGGATTTAGTGAGTCCTTACAAAATGATAGGAGGAGGACTACAAGAAAATTAATGTGGGCCAAAAAAGTTAGTGTAACAAAAGGATATACTCACGTGGTGGATGATAATATAAACATTAGGGAGTTTAAGATTATAATGAATATGGATAAACAAAAAATGTGACTTGGTGAAGTATTTAAAAGTTAGTTTTAGATTCTTTAAGAAATCGAATGGTCAATATTTCCAATTTAAGTATAGGTTGCACTACTTACTTAAATATTTTGTATGGCTCATTAGAACCTTGATTTAGCTATATAGTTGGGGCTAGAGTACTTAGACAATTTATGTTTAGCCATAGTATTTTGAAATGTCATTATAAAGTCCTTAACAATAAAAAGGAAGAGGAGTCACATTTTTGCTTAATAACTAAAGGTATAGTTACATAGTGTAATAAGTCTTAAAGATTAGTAGGATTTAGTGGTCATGATGTTAGCGAGTACTATTATGGATTAAGGGTTTAGTGGGGATTGAATAAAGGATATTGGAGAATGTTATTCCTTATGTTTTGGGGCATTTTAAGGATGTTAATAATTAGTCATAGTATAATCATTCATGAATGAAATATTTAGTTTTGAAGAAATGGGATTGTGGCATATAGTTTTTTACTACCAATAAAATAGTGAAGATGGATATAATTTTAACATAAGAGGTTCGTATTTCAACTTTTAGCTGTTTAAAATGAAATTAAACACATGGAACACTTAGATTGAATGCAAAATTAAAATAACCTTGAGATCACTTATAAGAGTTAGTAAATAACCCAAATTGGGATGAAGATCTATAGAGATTATGAGTGAAACTCCTTCAAGTAATTTAAAGTGTGGTTAATTGGATAAAGTAGAATAGAAAATTTAGTCAATTATAATTAACAAAAAAGTCATCCTACTATTGCAAGAATTAGATCTTGGGTTTATTTATAAATATGACATCATGCCTCTTAAGTTGGGAAGATGGTCTAGAAACATAGTAATAATCTCTTCAGGAATATTATGGTTTTTGAACGTTGTAAATTTATCTATTGGAAATCATTGTAAAGAATTTTAAATATATTTAAACTCATATATATATGTTTTTAAATAAATTGTCTAAAATCTAATTGACATTTTGTTATGCCTTTAAAATCCATATGAATGACTATGAAAGTGTTATATGCCACGGCTAAAGGTTATGGCATTTTCACCACCACTTTATTATTGTGTTTTAGAATTACAAAATAAAAGCTACACTATAATGCAATTAATTTGGATGAAGTGTTGTTTGCTTTTTGACAAACTAAGTATGAAAAAGCCCAAATGTGTTAGATTCCATATTGTAGTTATCAATAATTAGCTGTTGTGCAATGCAATAATACCATGTAATAATTTCCTCTAAATGTCTCTTTTTGAAAAGAAAAGAAAATTCAAAATTAATATCCATTATAAAGATCCTTACACATACTGTTTAGTATCTCCGAATTTAAATTATTTCCAAGTTCTATATAAACATTGCATCATTAAGTAACAAGAGTTAGTGGGGAAAACAAAAAAAGAATAGAATGTACTAACATTTAAATGAATTGAGGAGACAATGGTATAATAACGTGATAAAAGAATATAATTGTAATGAATCTAAAAATATATTATAACTTTTATAGAAATTACTTTCTGAATTAGTTTTGTGATGTCATCACATATATTTCATAATAAAACTTGTAGAAATTTACTTTTTGCTAAAAATAGTTAAGTTTCATGAATAATTTTTTTTCATAACTTTTTATTATACAAAGCTCGAGCTAAGCAACCACGAGCAGCGCTTGAAAAGTCTGCCATCATTGGTTACTCAGGCTGGATCATGCAAGACCTACGGAATGGTGGTAGAGCACCTCTGCGCAAGGAATACGCTCCTGCCGCCGCAGGACGCTGTGCTCGAGGGGAGGATGACGGTTGCGCTGGATCTGGACAACACACTCGTCTCCTCCACGTCAATTCTGCTGCACCGGCGGAGCCAGTGTGATTTCGAGGTGAGAGATAATGGCAGTCGCAAGTGCATCAAGAAGCGACCGCATCTCGACGAGTTTCTGGACGCCCTGGCGCTGTTTGCCGAGGTTGTGCTCTTCAGCTCGGCCCCCTACGCAGCTCGATCCTCGCGGGACTCGCTTCCGATACGTTCTTGGCCTGAGTGATTGCACGCTGTGGCACGACACCCGCTCGGCAAGGAGGCGCTGTTCAAGGATCTGGCCATCCTCGGCAGGGACTTGCGCAAGGTTGTGCTGGTGGACGACGACCCTGGCTTCTTTTGCCAACCTGGGAGTGGCAACGAGATTGTGATTGGGAAGTTCACTGGGCAGAGGAGCGACGACGAGCTTCTCAAGCCACTTCCTGTGTTGCAGTCTCTGGCACAGCTCGACGACGTGAGGCCTGCTGTAGCCTCAAGCACAAGGTAATAATAGTTCACTTGTTCTCGATCTAAAAGCTTCAATGGTGTTGGTTTTCTACGTAGTTGTGAGAGGTCAAGGCCTGAAGAGACGTGGCGAATGGCTATAGAGGACAAGTATTCGAGGAAGTTGTTTTCATGTTAAGGTTTGGTGAAGTTGACGATTAGCCAGAACTAAGACTTGTTTGGTGAAGTTGACTCAAAGCAACGTGGGGTTTCTTATTTGATCCATTTGATGCAGAAGGAAACAAACCCGGAAGCGGGTATATCCAAACGCTGGCAGCAAGAGACATCATGACCATCGTCGCGTGTGAAGGGCTAGTGGACACGTATCACATCTGGGATGCTCGGGTGAAGCGAGCAGGCTTCGAAGGGGTGGCAGTGACGGAGGAGATTTACGAGAAAGTGAGTGGCGCCTGCACGAGCAGGAACAAAGAAGTTAAAGAAAGAATGTAGCTGGTTACAGGCACAGGGTGGATGAATGGTGTTTGAAGCGCGCTAGCTTCTCAATCGGCTTCCAGACGCTCAAAGCATTCAAAACTACGTCTTTCTCGTCCATTCAGCAAGTCAAGTTCTCGCAAATGGACATGACCATCTCGAGCCAGGCGGTCCCAGGTTTTGCACGAGGAGATGCGCTCCACATATCCATGAAGTCAAGCTGCGACTGGTCGATCAACCCGAGCTTCATCGTCTCCTCGAACGACTCCAGCCTCGCCAGGAAGCTCCTCCAGGCCCTGTCGAAGCGGTGGATAAAAAATGGAGAGCTTATGTCAGCGTGCACCACGGACTGGAACAACATAACAGGCTTGAAGCTGAGGATCTTCTCGAAGAAGAGCTTCCGGGGCTGTCGATGATCCCGTCCTCGCAGACGTGCCACATCCAAAGGATGATATCTCGGCTGCGCTGACTCCCATGCCACGGTGGCGATGGAGTGCAACTCGAGGTGCATCCCACACGTAGTCGACCAGCCGGTTTTCTCGAGGTTGACACGGGACGGGAAGTTAATGCCGGTGATCTTGAATAGTGGCAGCCCCTCGGCTCTCTCGGACAGCGCCTTGATGAGCGACGGCCACTGATCGCCATAGAGGACCCCATAGTCAATTATGTGGACGCGCTTGGCAGGATCATCTGGTTGGTGAAGCGCTCCATGGCCCGGAGGCTGGGAAGATTCATCCGGATGGAGATACTCTGCATCCTCGTCACGTCCTGGTGCATCGCAGCGTACATCCGAGCTCCACACCCGGACAGCCTTCTCCACTGGACGCAACTGAGGTGAGGCTAAAGTTCTGATCTCTCTCACGAGCTCATGGACTTCGGTAGAATTGTTGGCAGCCACGGCGGGCGCAGTCCATGAGCTTTAAGCTGTGGAAAGAGACGGTGGAGGTGCGGAGGAAGAGAGGCGGCGTCCATGGACGAGGTACTGCTAGCACAAGAATTTGGGGAGAGACAAGGAGACAATTTCCGTGAGCTCGCAGAGCAGTCTTTTGCCATTGCCACCACCACTCTTAATTCCAGATTTACTAAATAAAATTTGATTCGGTTGGAAGTTTAAGCAATCAATAAAGAATATTAACTATTGATTAAATTATAAGATTAAAAATAATATGCTAAGAATATTCTTAAAACTCCCAAACAATATCAAATAAATATATAAGATAACTTTCTTAAAGACC
The DNA here is from genome assembly GCF_000143415.4 of Selaginella moellendorffii. Taxonomy (NCBI): domain Eukaryota; kingdom Viridiplantae; phylum Streptophyta; class Lycopodiopsida; order Selaginellales; family Selaginellaceae; genus Selaginella; species Selaginella moellendorffii. Next base: position 461,964 of record NW_003314314.1, read on the forward strand.
AATAGAAGCACAATGAAGGTTGCCATCTTCTTTCTCCCTCTCATGTTTGTGAGCACTACTTTGAGAGTGGATATTTGTGAGCGCTACTTTGAGAGTGGATATGGAAGGATGTGAAAGATGCGATGGCTAAATTGTTTCTGGCAATTGATATCCTTCCAAAGGACAACTTGATTCGTTTAAGGGATTCAAGACTTGATCAAGTTTGAATACAAATGGGCCAAGAGTGCAATTCAAAGCTAACAGCACAAGAAGTCTTTCAACAGGATTATGACACACACAATACTCCATATTATGGTAGACTTAATCTTGATGATCCAAAATCAAATTTGTCTGATGAAGATGAAAGACTGATGAGCCTGGAAGAGCCTTGCGAGATCTTGGAAGATGTTGTCTTCAAAATTGTTATGGCTGCAAGAAGTCCAGATGTTATAGAAACAGTTGTTGTAGTAAAATAGAAAAAAGTAAAACTAAAACATAGAAACTTTCAAGAAAATAAAGAATGAAAATTTAAACTTCAGATCTTGTACTAGTGCATTATGCGGTCTAGAGAATAAATTCAAACTTCAGATCTTGTACTAATGCCATTATGCCGTCTACATTCTCTAGAGGAAAACTCGCCACCTTCTTCCTCAAGTCGAAATAACTGTAGAATTATCGGCTTCCTTTTTCACAAGACGAGTCAAAATAACTGTAGAATTATCGGCGACGAGTCGAAATAACTGTAGAATTATCAATTTTCTTTTTCACAAGACAAGGCCTATGCAATGTTGTGTATAACCTTTTCAAGCAAACACCCAAATCCATATGTTAAGGTTGGGGAATATATTTCTCTTGAGCAAAGCAACAGACACACCAAATTTACAATGTTTTTATGTTTCTCGTTTCCACCTATATGTTTTCTGCCTGCTCTACTTCGTCTTCTTTCACAGCTTGGAGTGGGGCGTTCTCTGAGAGGTAAGAGAAAGTGCCGTTGATAAGACGAACCTGTGGTTCCATGGCATTGATGGCCTTCCAATCATCGTCAGCCAAACACCAATCCAGGATGTCGATGTTGAGCTTGATCCTTTCGGGTGTCAAGCTCCGAGGAAGAACACTCGTCCCTCTTTGCAATCCCCATCGCAGTATCACCTGCAAGTGCACCAATACTTGAGAAAACTAGTGACGAAACAAGACACAAACTCGTACCTGGGCTGGAGTTTTCCCGAGTTCTTCAGCGATGGCTGCAACTACAGAAGCTTTGAGCATTGGACTGTTCACGGATTTGGTTCTTAAGAACGTCTTTCCTTCAGCGCTGGAGCTCTCACTGTTACTCGGGAGTTGCAAACTTCCAATGTTGGTGCCCGGAATCCCGAGCGGTGTGTGGGCCGAGACATGGATTCCTTTCCTCTTGCAGAACTCCACCAGATCGTCTTGCCTCCAAAAAGGATGTAACTCCACCTAAAAAATCCAATGAAGTGACAAAAGCTTTAGAGAATCCTTGAAGAAGAAAACAAACGACCCATCCATACCTGGTTTACTGCTGGAACTATGAGACAAGAGCCCAAAAGCTCTTGAAGCTGTGAGATCCCAAAGTTGCTCACACCTATAGCTCGAACTTTGTTCGTGGCAAGCAACGCTTCCATGACTTGCCACGACTCTTTGATCTGTCTAACCTCTTCCCGATGCTCCAAGGCAGCAGCTGGAGGTGGATCGGTAGCGTCTCCCATCGGGGCTGGAGTCGGCCAATGGAGCAAGTAGAGATCCAGATAATCTAGCCCCAAGTTCCTAAGCGACGCATCCACGCACGTCTCAACATGCCGTGGGGTCTTGGCAGTGAACCACAGCTTGGAGGTCAGGAAGAGATCCTCGCGCTTGATCCCTCCTCCATCTCCAAGGATCTCCCTCAAGGCAAGGCCTACCTGGATCTCATTACCATACAAATGCGAGCAATCTATGTGCCTGTATCCAGCCTCCAGCGCCGCAAACCTCACTGCTCTTGTGCACGCCTCGCCATCGGCCTCCCAGGTTCCAAGCCCAACCGCGGGAATCCTTGCACCGGTGTTGAGCGGGAAGAAATCCGTCATGATCCTCGTCTACTCGCTCGCCATTCACTCAAGAACCCTAAAAATCGGGCAATTTGGGGGCAGATCTTTTTCTTGGCGCCCAAAATTCAAATTAGGGCTTTCGCGCCAAAAATTTCAAGTTTTTGGCTAGCAGCGCCTTAGGAGCTGTATTTCTATTGTGAGCCCCGGGCCAAAGGAGAGCAACACGCCCCATTCGCCGCTACGCGAGCTCTGCCGTACGATTTCCTCGAGCACGAACAAGACTGTGGGGCTGGACATATTGCCGTACGATGCCAGTGTCTCCCTTGTCACGCGGAGCTTGTCACTGCGTAGCCCTAGCTTGGTTTCGATTTGATCCAGTATCGCTCGCCCTCCCGGATGGATCGCCCAGAAGAGATCATTCGGAGCCAAATCCCTCGTCTTGGAGGATGCCGCGAGCGCGCTGGGCAGCAATTCGCAGACGCTACTGGAGATTAGGGCTGGGACGTGCTTGGAGAGAAAGTAGATCAATCCCTGCTCGCTTAGGGTAGCGGTGAGATCGTCCTCACTGTCTGGGACGAAGAACTGGCCGGCCCAATGGAGCTCGAGGAGCTGCCCGGGGCTGGAATTGAGCTTGGGATCCCGGCAGCCCACCACGAGTGAAGCGGCGCCGTCACCCACGATGGCGGAGCCAACAAGCCTGTCGGGATGCTTCTCGTTGGGCGGCCGGAATGTGAAGGCCCCAACTTCGCTGCACACGATGAGGACACGTGTCGAGATTCCGCCGCTCTCCGCCATCTCCTTGGCGATTCTGAGAGCGGTTCCGCCGGCGTAACAGCCTACCTGATTGAGCATCAATCGACGGACGTCGTGGCGGAGGCCCAGAATCTTGGCGATGGCCAGGTCAGGGCCGGGCATGCGGATGCCGTTGGATGTGGCCACGATCAGGTGGGTGATTTCCGCCGCGGAATGTCCACCTTCCTGGAGAGCTTTCTTGGCGGCCCGGGCGCCTAATGCGGCCACTTCGGCATTGGCGATGGATTGCCTGGCCAGAAGAGAGGATGTCTCGCTGCTATCTTTGCAAAGCTCTGGATTTCCCGCGAGGATCGATTCGGTGAGATGGAGGTGGCGCTTCTGGATTCCCGACTTGTCACCTATGAATTCGAAGAACAACACAAATGTTGGATGGATACCACATTTCTCAATTGGCGCAGGAAAACTACTCACAGATCCTCTTGAATTTCTCCTTGAGCTCCACCAGATTCTCTGACTCTGTGATCCGGAAGAAGAAATCCGGGTACTCGCTCTGCAGCACGAATTCCTCTGGAGTAGCGGTGCCAATTGCGAGAATCGTCGCGACACAATGGTTGACATCTTCTTTTTCAATCATCGTCGCAAGGCATGATCGATCAATCCTCAGAGAGAAATTGAAGAGAGGAGATATAAAGTCTAACAGCATAAGTATATTTATGTGCTAGCCTCCAAATTTTCTATTAGGCCACGATGGGCACTTCTGAGATTCGACCCCACGACTGATTAGACACCACGGTTTCTTATTTGTCCACGTGGTGTTTTCTGATTAAAGAATAAAAATTTGCGTGGCAAACTCTGATTGAGAGGATTCCGTGGGATTCTGTGGCTGTAAGGGTGGCCTTATTTGGGATCTTCTCTAGCGCCATAGCTTGGGGGATCTCGCGGTCGGGGACGGACTTGCTGCGTCATCGCATTGTCGCCGCGATCAATCCAGGTATCTTTGATCTGCTCGGATGTGATAGACGTCGGGATTCAGCTGTTAGAGCGATGCCGCGGTGACAAGAATCCCTCGTCTTCCTCGGAAATCCAGAATGCAGTGTTACGGTTTCCTCCAGACGAGCTGCGTTTCGTGCCGCATTTTCAGTGATCAGACGCTTGTGGCGTTGAGATCGATCAATCCGCGGCAATGCGCTTGCCGGATCCAGTCCTCGCGGATTATGCTATCTCGCACGCGCGATGATTTATTTTTGTCCAAGATGTTTGGAGCCAGCCCCAATTCCAGGAGGCTTAAAGATTCCGGAAGAAAGAGAGCTACCATTTTTGTTCCACAGGCTGCTTCAGAGGTACTTAAAACTTTGCTCCTGGTCAGTTCTAACGATGATTTCTTTCTTTCTCTTTTACTGTTTGTGTTCTTTCTTTTTAGATCTCTCAAGATTTCAATCTTGATGGTGGTGGCATTTTAAAGGTAAGCACGCAAAGCTCTCTCTCTCTCTCTCACACACACACACACACTCTTTTCACCTCATTCCAGATTAAAACGGGTGTGCAAAAGGATGGCGGCCCAGCTTATGTCGAGTTTCAAGTTCACAACACCCATACCACATCTCTCTTTCTTCACTGGGGCGCGCTTAAAGCAAATGATGGGTGAGTTCTGCCGTGTTTCGTTTTGCCTCGTTATGTTTCTCACATGTTTGCTGTGGGGTTCACGTGTAGAAAGTGGAGGCTTCCGTCGCATCGACCACCTGGAACACGGGATTTCAATAATACTGCGTTGCAGTCGCCTTTTGTTACGGTGAGCCTAAACTTTGTGGCTGAGTCTGTTAAAGGAAGTTTTTGATCACCACTCGCAGTCTGGTGATGTCAATACGTTAAAGGTTGAAGTACCCGACAAAGAATTGAAGACGATCGAGTTTTTGTTGCGGGATGATGCGACTGACAGATGGTGAAGCTCAGCAGACTTTAACGTTTTCTAAGGAAATCTACGTTCTGATTTGTGCAGGTTCAAGCTCAATGGCAAGAATTTCCGACTGGACATTCCTCACTCACAGGTATATATACCAGAAGACCTCATTGCCCTTCAAGCATTTATTAATTGGGAAAAAAAAGGGAAAAAAAACTACACACCTGAACAAGAGAAGGTAGATGAATGCCTCGTGCTTGTTTGGAAAATCAGCCGTAAAACATGCTCTGTTGATGTCAGTCAGAATACGAGGATGCGCGCAAGAAACTTCAGGAAGAGGTTGCTAATGGTGCAACTATCGAGAGTGTTCGAGCAAAGCTGAAGGGAAGCAACTCGGCTCCACCAAAACCGGCTTCAAGGGGATCCGGGGGCAGGATTTCAAGGAAGCAAAGAGATTTTGGAGAGCTTATTAACAAGTATACAGGTAAAACTGAAGAGAGTACACCTGTATCTGCAACACCTCGAGAAACTAGTAAATTGGAGTCGGCATTGTCACAAATGGCGGAAGAAGCGGGTGATGCTGTTCTTTTCAAAAAAGTATTTAAGCTGGGCAACAAAGAGCTTATGGTAAGGTCGTCAAGTTTTCCTTACCTTGTTATTGATGAGAAAATTGTGGTGCATGTAGAATAGACTATTGCGACCAAGGTTGATGGAAATGTTCGTGTGACCATTGCGACTGACTTTGAGGAGCCTGTGGCTATTCACTGGTCATTATCGCAAGATAATCCAAGAGAGTGGAAGGTAAAACTTTTGCCAGATTTCAAGTTACCTTCTGGGTAAATGCAGAGGCCGCCAGCAGAGTTGCATCCTCCTGGATCTGAGGACATGAAAGAAGCAGTAGATTCGCCTTGCGAAGGAGAATTTGGCGGTGACACATCTTTGCAGGTAATGCAGCATTTGTTTTGTTCCTTAATAAGTTTGCTCAATCGTCAATTTTTGCTCACTCTTGTGTTATAGTCCTTGGAAATCGATCTTGGGAAAGGAAAATTCCTTGGAATGCCGTTCGTTGTAAGAGCGGGAAGCAACTGGATTAAACTTAATGATTCGGACTTCTATATCCCTCTTCAACCATCCGAGAAGAAGGAAGCAAAGGTAGCTTTGTACATCGTAATTTTAATCCTGAAAGCTAGTGTTCTTTCTTTATTCCAGGGAAATCTAGATGGTTCAGGCACTGCGAAGTGGTTGCTAGATGAGATGGCCAGCTTGGAAAGTGAGGCGGAACGTTCGCTGATGCACAGGTTCTATCCTCCGCTTTCGAAGTTTTTGCTGTTCATAATTTTTATAGTTTCCTATAGGTACAATATAATGGCAGATTTGTTGCAGCGCTCAAAAGATGGCGGAGAACTTGTAATTGCGGGATTTCTTGTTTGGCTGCGTTACATGGCCATGCGCCAACTGACTTGGAATAAAAACTACAATGTGAAACCTCGGTTAGTACACAATTTCCAAATAACAATATGCTTATGCACTATATAATTGGCTGCAGTGAAATCAGCGCTGCTCAAGACCGACTAACAGACTTACTTCAGGCAATCTACGTGGAGCAGCCCCATAATCGGGAGCTTGTCCGACTAACTTTAAGCACCGTCGGAAGAGGTGCACAAGGGGACGTTGGCCAACGGATTCGGGATGAAATATTAGTTATACAGGTAGAGTTGATATTGTCTTTGTTTGCGTGCTGAAATAGTCTAAAAATGCAGCGGAATAACGATTGCAAAGGCGGTATGATGGAAGAATGGCATCAAAAGTTGCACAATAATACTAGTCCTGACGATGTTGTTATTTGCCAGGTAAGTGCCTTATCAGAAAAAACTTATATGTTTGAACAACGAATTTTTTCTGTAGGCTCTCTTGGACTACATCTCAAGTGATTTTAATATTGATGTGTACTGGAAAACCTTGAACGACAACGGAGTCACAAAAGAACGTCTGGCAAGCTACGACCGACCGATTGTCTCAGAACCAAGGCTAAGACGAGACCAAAAGGATGGTTTACTTCGAGACTTGAAAGCGTATATGAGAAGTTTGAAGGTACGTTGCAGGCTGCATTTGAGTAGCTACCTGATTCCGTTTTTACTGTGTAGGCGGTTCACTCAGGTGCAGATCTAGAGTCCGCCATCTCAACATGCATGGGTTACTCTTCAGAGGTAATAGCTCTGTGTGCTCTCATTTTGATTGGCTTATTTCTTGAAACAGGGACACGACTTCATGAAAACAATTGATGTGCATCCCATTAGTGGTCTGTCCCCAGCGTTGCCGGTAATAATCATGAGTTTTCTTCGTTTCTGGTTGATTCACTCACGTGGATTCGCTCCAGGAACTGTTAAGGTTTGTCATGCAACATGTTGAAGACAGGGACGTGCTTCCACTTCTTGAGGTTCGTCTTTCCTGTAAGGAGCGGTGTTAGGATCATGTTTCTGTGCAGGGTTTATTGGAATCCCGAAGGGAGTTACTCCCAACTCTTCAGAAACCTCATAACAGGTTAAAAGATATCATTTTTTTGGACCTTGCTTTGGACTCCACGGTGCGGACTGCAGTAGAAAGAGGCTTGGAAGGATTGAGTAAAGCGAGCCCCTCTGTAAGCCAGCTCTAAAATGCACTCATTTATTTTCCCTCGCTAAACATCTTTCAAACATTTTCAGGATATGATGCTCATAATTTGTCTTGTTCTGGAAAACTTGTGTCTGTCAAGCGATAGCAATGAAGAGCTCGTTTACTGTTTAAAGGTAGAGGCTTTACTTTATGAAAAAATGTCCTCTAACAGCTTCCCTTTGCAGGATTGGTACAATATCATCAAGCTTTGCAACTCTAAAGCCGAAAACTGGGCGTTACAAGCGAAATCAGTTCTTGATCGCACTCGTCTTGTTCTTGGTGATAAAGTAGAGCATTATCAAAAGGTTTTGCAGCCGACAGCTGAGTATCTTGGTATTTCATTTGGCGTCGAACAATGGGCCGTATGTACTTACTTTTATGCTAACTCCTGATCAAAATGTTGGAATGTTGTTTCTGTGTCAGATGGAAATTTTTACAGAGGAGATGATACGAGCGGGCTCAGCCGCGTCTCTCTCTGTTCTTCTCAATCGATTAGATCCGGTTTTGCGTAGTACAGCGCATTTAGGAAGGTGTGTTTTTGTTTCTTTCTATGCATGTTTGTCTTACAATTTTTTTTCCATACAGTTGGCAAGTTATTAGTCCAGTAAATGTTCAAGGTTTTGTCTCGGTAGTACATGAGCTCGGTGACGTGCAAGATAAAGTTTATGATAAGCCGACAATACTGATATCCGGAAGAGTCAAAGGGGAGGAAGAGATTCCTGATGGCGCAGTTGCAGTTTTAACTCCTGATATGCCTGACGTGCTCTCTCATGTATCTGTGCGTGCACGAAACAGCAAGGTAAATGCCAGAGTTTCAGGATGCTTCAAAAGTCACTCTGATTTTTCGCTTATGATAGGTCTTATTCGCGACATGTTTCGATCCTAACATTTTAACGGACCTGCGTTCGTTGGAAGGCAAAGCTTTAAAGCTGCAGCTCACTGCGTCTTCTGAGATCGTGTACAGGTAGTACGAATGACAAGGCTCTTTTTCTTACGTTGGTTTTGCCATAGTAAGGTGAGCGACACGGAGTTGTCAGGCGACGTTGCTGCAGCAGTGGAGGAGGAACCCCCGCACATTGTGTTGAAAACCAAGAGATTCATGGGAAAGTACGCGGTCACGGCCGATGAATTCACGCCTGAGCTGGTAAAGTAGGATCCATTTCTGTGTTCGTTGTTGACAGCATTTAGAAACAGGTCGGCGCTAAATCTTTGAACACTGCAAACCTGCGAGGGAAACTTCCTTCGTGGATAAAACTTCCAACTTATGTTGCGTTGCCATTTGGAGTTTTCGAGGAAGTGCTTTCAAACAGTATCAACAAGGTACTGGTCCGCTCTAATATTTTTCAGGTTGACGCTTTCTTTTGCCTCGTTGCAGGAGGTTTCCGCAGAAGTTGAGCGGCTTAAAAAGCCGCTGCTCGGCGGTGATTTGAGCAAACTCAAAGAAATTCGCGACACTATTTTGAAGCTCAAGGCTCCACCGGAACTGGTAAAGTCGGCTGCCACGACACTTATACTAAAGTTCTTGACTCTTTTGTTTCGAACAGGTTGAGGAGCTGAAAACTACAATGATCAATTTCAACATGCCATGGCCGGGTAACGAAGGCGAGCATAGATGGGAGCAGGCGTGGATGGCCATCAGACGAGTATGTCCCCTCTCTCCTTTTGTTCTTTTCCTCTCGTGCTGAAGCGTTGGTCAAACAGGTGTGGGCGTCGAAATGGAACGAAAGGGCCTTTATCAGCACTCGCAAGGCAAAGATAGATCACGAACATCTTCGCATGGCAGTGTTAGTTCAGCAGATTATCTGCGCGGACTATGCCTTTGTCATCCACACTACGAATCCTTCGAATGGGAATGCCTCGGAAATCTACGCAGAGGTAAGGAAACCAAGCTTGTTTTTCATGTTTTTTAGAAAAAAAACTTGTTTCCAGGTCGTCAAGGGATTGGGAGAGACATTGGTTGGCGCATACCAAGGCCGTGCGTTGAGTTTTGTCACGCAGAAATCAGACTTGAAAAACCCAAAGGTAACTGAAGTTTCTCGTCTTTTCTCTTGGTAAAGCTTGCATTGCATTCTCTGTTGGAGCAGATCTTAGGATTTCCCAGCAAGCGACATGGCTTGTTCATCAAGCCTTCGGTGATTTTTCGCTCCGATTCCAATGGAGAGGATCTGGAAGGCTATGCCGGAGCTGGTTTATACGACAGGTAACTTCGCATTTCCTTTTCCATTGAAGAGCAAAGCTAAAGCCATGATCAAACAACAGCGTTCCAATGGATCGAGAAGAAGAGCGAGTGGTGGACTACTCCACGGACAAGTTACTCCTGGATGCGAGTTTCCAGAAGACGATTCTATCCAACATCGCTAGCGCCGGAGCCGAGATCGAGAGAGTCTATGGAACTCCTCAAGATATAGAAGGGTGTATCAAAGATGGAGAGCTCTACGTTGTCCAAACGAGACCTCAAATGTAAGAGTAGAAATTGAAAGTTAAGAGTTTACTACGGCGTGGTAAAACGTGAGACCGCCAAGTAACTAAAAGGACGGTACGGTATCGTGAAAGCCAGGCGCGTGAGAGAGAAGAGAGCTAGGCTAGAATTTGCGGGAGAGAGCGAGAGCGCGGGAGGGACAGCGATGGCGCAAGCAATGGAGCTGCCGGCGATGCCAGCGGAGGCGAAGCTCTTCGGCAAGTGGAGCTATGGCGATCTTGCGGAGGTTTTGTGGAATTTCTTGCTTCTTGCTGCCGCCGGTCGATCGATCGATCGATCGATCGATCTGATGATCTGCATTGTTTCTTGCTCGATCGCAGATCGAAGACATGAGCCTCGAGGACTACATCGCCGTGAATGGCCACAAAGTGGGAAGCTTTGTCCCTTGCACCGCCGGGCGCTACTCGAGGAAGCGATTCAAGAAGGGGCGGTGCCCGATCGTGGAGAGGTGCGTGCTCGAAATCTCCCTCGGTCTTGGCAAGATTTCTCTCGATCGATCAAGTCAAGCGATGTTCTTGATCTCTCTGTGTCTGATCGCCAGGCTCGTCAACGCGCTCATGTTCCACGGCCGCAACAGCGGAAAGAAGGTCATGGCGGTGAGGATCGTCAAGTACGCGATGGAGATTATCCATCTCCTCACGGATGAGAACCCGATCAAAGTGGTCCTGGACGCCATCCAGCACTGGTATGGCACGCGCATTTCTTGGATAGGAATTCTTTTTGGTGTGCCTGATCGATCTTTCCAGCGCTCCTCGCGAGGAGTCGGTGAGCCTGGTGACGAGAGGCGTCGCCAGGCGCAGCTCCGTGGACACGTCGCCGCTGAGGAGGGTGAATCAAGCCCTGGCCTTCATCGCCACCGGCACGAGGGAGAGCGCATTCAAGACCGCCAAGCCCATCGCCGAGTGTCTGGCGGACGAGCTCATCAACGCCGCCAAAGGATCGTCCAACAGGTGAAAGAGATGAGAGATTCAAAGCCTCCTCCTTTTCTTCTTGTTCGACTGAGGGCGATCTTTGCTTGCAGCTATGCGGTGAGGAGGAAGGATGAGATCGAGCGCGTCGCCAAAACCATGCGATGAGTGGAAGCTCGATTCAAGGTCTTTGATTTCGTTTCGTTTCGTTTCGCTGGTTTGGCTTTGTTCGCTTGACTTATATTACCAAGAGGGGTGAAATGATATTCTGGATAGCCTATGTTCTATTTTCCCGTTAAAACTCATTCTGATTTGCAACGTGGCGAAAGGATGTGCCAAAAAGATTTCTAAGTATGAAAATTGTGTTCTTTGGGTGCTTTTGGCGCGATCGCGCCTTCAAAGAGATAAAAGTAAGGGCCTCCCAAGGTGGTGCTTGAGCAAAGCCCTGGCTGTGTTCTTGGATAAAATGTGGAAGTGTGAGGATGGTTACATGGTTTTCAGCGCCGTGGAAGCTTTGGCTGGCGGATGGGAAGTGGCCGCGGTAGGGAAATTGGAAGCGGTGCGGCAGTGGCGGTGGTGGCGGGGTGGCAAAAAAGATCTCCATCCCTGAGCGACCAGGAGATGATCCGGCTGCATGGCGAGGTGATCCGGGCGGAGGGCGTGCTGAGATTCTAGTGGACCGGGAGCAGGCGGTGTCGCCAGAGCCACTGAGGATGAAAATGCGTGAGGGATCATCAAGATCTCACGGAGACTTAGAATTCTTTTACTGTCTCGCCACATCATCAAGTCCTTTTTGCCACGCGGGCTTCCACGTTGCAAGTCCTTATACATGTTTTCTAAAGCTTAACGAGTCTTTATACATGTTTTCGAAAGCTTGGAAATCTGTCTAGATTGCAACATAATTATGGTTTGAAATCTGGTTTGATCAAGGTAAAACTTAATCACTGAAATTCACTGAAAATTAGGCATCCAAATATCTCTTGGAAATTTATTTGCTTTTGCATATGCCTTCAAGACAAAAAACATATTTTATTATATTTTAAATAGTTACTAATAAATAAGAATCAAATTCATACCATTTGCTTTAATACCACACTCTATTTCTCCCTTTAAACGATCTAAAAAAATCAGGCAATTAATACCTATTTGATCCTTATATATCCTAAGATTCCCAAGATTTCAAAGATTCATATCTAAATTTTATGGTATATGGAAAGCATCAATGGCAAGAAAGTGGAGAGTCTTGTTGTTCCTAACTGCCACTCAATAAAAAGAATTCGTCAATATTTGCTAGGATTTCAAAAGTTTTTTTAATCAATATTTATCTTCTAAAAAATGCATTAAATTCTCAATTTCTCTATTTTTTTGATGCACATGCCAAAAGTGAAACAAATCATCATAAATGCTAACAATATTTTCTAACTCACAGATCATATTATATCATACATAATATTTTAACAGTTGACTAAATTTTATGTCATATATACTACACTTATTTAGTTTTTGACTAAATTAAGTAGAATATAATAGATTTAAAAGAATTCAAAGTTATTATCTGTGATTATAATATAAATAGTTATAAACAAAGTATAAATCATGAAAGGAAAGTTTTTTAGCAATGCTTTGCTCTAGTGTTTAGGATTGTGCTTTTTTGTTCTTATTTCTTCATTCTTTTTTAGATTTAGATCTATATTAATGTTTTGCAAAATCTAGAATTTTAGCTATCATTGTGCTTAGATTTGCTCTTTCTTTTGATTTTCATTGCATGCTTTTCTTCTATCATGCCACGCCGTCATCAATCAAGGAATATGTCACTTGAGGTTACTATTGTTACTTTATTGGATCAAACTTTTTGTGTTATGGGATGTGATTATGTTGGTGTTGTGCCTATTCTTGATATGTTGCTGTCTCCAACTTCCATGGGACATGATTACATAGTTTGTCTTGTTCTCGGTGTTCTACCATTTTCTATTGATGTAGAGTGTGATCGTGACATTGATTAGTAAATTATAGATGATGTAGTTTAATTGTTGAAGAATGTTTAAGGATTAAATTTATAGGAAGACAATGTATACAAGCTTGAGTGGATTCTAGAGTGTGATGATGAGCTTGATTATTATGGAGATAGCTTTGGAGTTGAAGTGGAAATTTCACGGGATAGGTGTCAATTTTTCAATCTGCCATCTGATCATTTTTCTTTCCCTTCTGCTCTTTCCTAACCTTTTCTTATTTCTCGGTCTGAGCCACCTTCTTATATTCTTAATATTTTTTTTATCATTTGCAGTGTTTTCTTTTTCTAGCACATCAATTATTTGTGATTTTCATTTTTAGTCTAGTGTTAAGTTGAGTATTTTCTATCCTCCTCATACTAATTTGGATGTTAAGTGTGTCCATAAAGTTGAGAATCTTGCTTTTGTTTCATTAGCAAAGTTTTTGATTAGTTCTAGTGTTGAGATTTGGATGTTGAGTGTGTCCATGAAGTTGAAAAACTTGCTTTTGTTTCATTGGTAAAGTTTTTGATTAGTTCTGATGTTAAATATTCCCCTGCTTTTGTTTCATTGGCAGAGTTTTTGATTAGTTCTGATGTTAAATATTCCCTTGCTTTTGTTTCATTGGCAAAGTTTTTGATCAATTCTAGTGTTGAGATTTGGATGTTGAGTGTGTCCATGAAGTTAAGAATCTTACTTTTGTTTCATTGGTAGAGTTTTTGATTAATTTTAGTGTTGAGTATTCCCCTGTTCCAAGGGTTAAATTGCTTTGGCTAGAGTTTCAAGTTGAATATATATTCTGTAAGCTCTTGAGTTTGGATTTCCCGGGAGGTCACCCAACCCAATACTATTCAAACCCAAGGACGCGTAACCCTAAATATCTAAAACTCTTAATTGATTAAGAAAAGGGATGCACTTTTGTTTATGGGCCCTTTCCCTTTATATTTGAACTCTTATGGATTGTTTCTCGAGTCATTCCCTTTGGTTACTTATATATTCCCACTTGTGAGTGTTGTTGAGAGTTTTTGCTTTACTGTTACTATTGAAAAGTTTATATATTCCTTTGAGAGTGTGGAAATTGTTATTGATTTTTTTGTCTTTAAGTGTTGAGTTGTGTGTTGAAAAGGTTGAGTGGTGTGAATCTTGTACTTATATTGTGGTGGCTAAAGTATTTTTCCAAGATTTGAGCATATGTTTTTCTTTTGATTTCCTCATTTCTGCATTGTTAGGTGCTTTAAATTCCTCTTTTAATGCTTCTTTATCCACTTTTTCTTCTTTCATAATTGTTTTTCCTCAATTTTTCTCATTTTCTTCTTTTTGCCCTAATATTTCAAACTTTTTTTTCTTCAAAGGAGGGGGTAGAGGGGATGGATGGGAGTTTGGCCCCGACAATAGAGTGAGGATGAGTGAATACGGTAGTGGAGCGAGGATTAATGATATAAATTATGGAGTGAGAACGAGTATAGAGAGTCTGAACAAAATATCTAACCCTAACGTAATAAGGCTTAACAGATGCAATAGTGGAGTGAGGCCGAACATAGATGGCAAAGTGATAATGAGCGTAATAAGTTCGAATAGAGTCAATGTTTTTTTCCTTCGAGGAGGGATAAAAAGGATGTGGAGGATGAATAGAGTAAGTCCAATCTCACATATACAATGCTAGACGAGGATGATAGTTTTACTTATGGTCCTAAGTCCAAGTTAATGGTTGTCTTGGAAGATTGTCAACATACAGATTTAGAGACATGATATATTGTTTGCTACAATGATGTTCTATAGACTGTAATGGCTCTCAAAGTCCTTTATTTCCATTCAAAGTTATGGTTGCATGATTGGTTTGAGCATTTGGGAAGTATATCTAGAGTTGCAATTAGTTCGCTAGGATTCTATAATCGGCTGATACTTATGCCATGGTTTTAAATTTTATTTCAGTCATGGTTATTAACAACTTTATTGGTGGTATTGTGGGAGTTTACAATTCTTGTGGTAATTTATAATTATCCAATAGAAACTCTAGATATTCCACTTGACTTATTATCATCACCTTTTCATCTTCCGGAAGGGAAGATGGTGTAAGGTTTGTAAATACATGTATATATATATATATATTACTCTGCTTAAGGTAATACACTAATTTTAATACTAAAGCATATGGATTGTCCATTTGGGATTGAATCTAGTCCATCCATTTTTGTATATAAGCAAGGGCTTAAACCCCAATTAATATACCTATTCTTACTCACACACATTATAGTAAGCCTTAATTAGATTTACCAAAACAAAAGTAGCTGAATAAATATCCTACCAAAATTGTACTAATAAAGTTGGTGTCTCATAATAAAATATTCTATGAGTTTACAAGTTTTTATATTAGCAGCAAGGGATTAAAACTCCTTATATGTTTAAGGGCTTGAAATCAAAGTATTCTCTGCAAAGATCCAGGCTAGAGGGAAAGAGCACATATCATTGCTAAGGTCTTGAGAGGTATCCATATACTAAGATTGGTGCTTGAATGCCAAATGGCTCATAAGAGTGAATATTGTGAGCTCAACTGCTCTAGCTATTTGAAAACTTTGAGATTTTTGCAAGAAGTTTCATTAAAATCATCTTAATGGAGTGGGGAGCCCTCACCTTTAGAGGGTAAGAGGCCATAGTCACAACATCATTCCCCACAATCGTCAGCATTCTGATTTTAATTTCCAATGCTATTGATAACATGGATACTAAAAAGCATGAAACTTTTATAAAACCCAAGGTTGCTGCTTTAAAAATCTAAACGATTTCGCAAATACCAATAGTGTAATACGTAAAGGTGAAAGCCACTCCCTTTTTATTAAGCTAAATCACTAGTTTAGAGCGAAAAGAAACCAGGCGTATATCCAAGGGGTGAAAAGATATTTTAGCACAGGATACGTTTAGGGCTCTTGAGGTGAGCATATTTTCTCCTGTGGTCTCTAGAGGTTTCTAAACATTGGTGCGTAGATGGCGAGCGCGAGTACCAGCCTAGCTGCGCTCACAGCCCTCAATTCCACCTTCCTCTCCGGCTCCAATTCGGCTTCTCCGCTGGGACTTAGCTTCCCCAAGCGAAGGCAATGGCGACACAAGAGCTGTGTGCGCACCTCCGCAATGGCCAAGGAGCTTGTCTTCAACAAGGACGGCCAAGCCACCAAAAGACTCCAGGTTTGCAGAAAAGCTTTCTCTCTCGGATTGGCATTGGGCCATTGGCGAGTTTTTCTTATCGGGTTTTTGCGAAACAGGCTGGAGTGAACAAGCTCGCGGATCTTGTTGGAGTGACTTTGGGTCCCAAAGGAAGGAATGTCGTCCTCGAGAGTAAGTATGGTTCTCCAAAGATTATCAACGATGGTGTCACGGTGACCAAGGAAGTATGTGTCTTGTCTTTCTTGTTGATGCTGTGGTTTGCTGATGGAAATGTATTTTAGATTGAATTGGAAGACCCGGTTGAGAACATTGGTGTGAAACTCGTGAGGCAAGCTGCTTCTAAAACCAACGATTTGGCTGGGGATGGGACGACGACTTCCTTGATCCTGGCACAAGGATTGATTGCCGAAGGCGTCAAGGTTTTTTTCGTTTTTTTGTTCTTCCAGATTCATTAAGCCTTCTGCTTGGCTGTAGGTTGTGGCTGCTGGCTCGAATCCTATTCAAATCACGAGGGGAATTGACAAAACCATCGCAGCTCTGGTGAAGGAGCTGAAGGAGATTTCGAAAGAGGTTTGCTTTTCCGGATTCCAAGTTGTATGTCAAGTGAAAAAAGTCTCTTTTCAGGTCGAGGATAGCGAGCTCGCAGATGTTGCTACGGTGAGCGCCGGGAACAATGACGAAGTGGGCAAAATGATAGCCGAGGCCATGAACAAAGTCGGGAGGAAAGGCGTTGTCACTTTGGAAGAAGGCAAGAGTGCCGAGAACACACTGCACGTAGTCGAAGGCATGCAGTTCGAGCGCGGCTATATGTCTCCCTACTTCGTCACGGACACTGACAAGATGGCCGTAGAGTACGACAATTGCAAGGTAAAGATCTGTTTTTGGTTCTTGCTTGCTCCCGTGCTGATGAAGAGATGCGTGCACAGCTCCTCCTGGTTGACAGGAAGATTGCTACTGCGAGAGACGTGATTGGAATCCTGGAAGATGCAATTCGCGGGGGCTACCCCCTTATGATTATGGCCGAGGAGATCGAGCAAGAAGCACTTGCAACTCTGGTTGTGAACCGGCTTCGTGGCTCTCTCAAGATTGTGGCCATCAAGGCCCCAGGATTTGGAGAGAGGAAGACTCAGTATCTCGAGGATATTGCCATCCTCACTGGAGGTAAGGAGAGTTTTTTTTGTTTTCCAGAGGCTTGTGCTTATCGATTTGTATATCGTAGGCACGGTTGTGCGGGAAGAAGTTGGGCTGTCTTTGGATAAAGTTGGCCGTGAAGTCCTTGGGACTGCTGCAAAGCTGGTGGTAACAAAGGATTCGACGACAATTGTCGGGGATGGAAGCACACAGGAGGCCGTCACAAAGCGCGTTACTCAAATTCGCAACTTGATGGAGGTGTTGTTATTTCTATTCTCTGTCACGAAGCTAACTTATGTTTGTAGGTTGCCGAACAAAGCTACGAAAAGGAGAAGCTGAACGAACGTATTGCCAAATTGTCCGGTGGAGTTGCAGTTGTGACTGTAAGACATCGCTTTTTTTGCCGTTTCCGGAAAAAATTCTTCTGACATTGATTCGCGCAGGTGGGAGCTCAAACGGAAACCGAGCTGAAAGAGAAGAAGCTTAGAGTGGAGGACGCTCTAAATGCAACAAAGGTAATATACCGGTCTTGTCACCCGTTTTTTCTGCAATTCCTCGCTTTTCGCAGGCTGCTGTTGAGGAAGGCATCGTTGTTGGTGGAGGCACAGCTCTTTTGAGGCTGTCGAAGAAAGTGGATGCCATCAAGGAAACGCTTGAAAACCAGGAGCAAAAGGTAAGGATATAGCGCTTTCGCCATCTCTTTGACAAGTTTGGATGAATCGCTTGCCAGATTGGCGCAGACATTGTCAAGCGCGCCTTGGGCTACCCGATCAAACTCATCGCCAAGAATGCAGGAGTGAACGGGAGCGTGGTCGTCGAAAAGGTTGGCAAAACTTCGTTTCATGCGCTTACCGACTTGCATGCATGGATTTTCCAGGTTTTGGCCAATGATAACTTCAACTTTGGCTACAACGCAGCCACAGGAACCTACGAGGATCTCATGGCGGCAGGAATTATCGATCCCACAAAGGTAAGAAAAAAGAAAAAAAAACACACTAGAGTTTCAAGTAGAAAGCGATAAATTTTCTCTTGGTTGTTTCGTTCTCTCAGGTGGTGAGGTGCTGCCTTGAACACGCGGGATCAGTGGCCAAGACCTTTCTTACGTCGGACGTTGTGGTAGTAGACATCAAAGAAGAGTTTATTCCCACTGGAGCTGCGCAAGGAATGGCCATGGACAATTCAGGTACATTGTCTCTTCTTTCCTTTTGTTTTTGGTTTTTGGGCTATTGTGAGTGATGGAATCTCTGGGTTTTGGCTGCAGGCTATCCTCCTTACTAAGCAGGATCCACACATTTTGTTTCTATCGTGATTTTTTTTTGTTTTCTTTGGTACGTGCGGAAGAAGTATCAAACAAGTTTTGCGAGCAAAGCAAACACAGCAGTTCTATTGCAGTTCTCTATTGTAGTTCAGTTTCATAACGGCCTTGAATGGAAAGATTTTTGTTTGTTGAAGTGAATGAAGAAAAACTTCAACACCTTTTTGTGGATGAGGAAAATGTTGGTGAATTTTCATAGATATTTTAGACAAAAAAGGCTTGAATTTTTTTTATTTTTTTTCTTGTTTTTAATTTCTGCTTCAGGAGAAACTTCAACACATTTTTGGATGAGAGAAACAATTCCATAAATATTTTTTAGACAAAAAGAAAAACCGTTAAAAAATTTTGTGGTGAGTGTACATGCCTGTCTTTTTTTGTTGGTTGTGGTGACAAAGGTTCCTCTTCTGGACCAACATTGGAGATCACAAGAACAAGGAATCACCACCCTGCTGATATTTCTTCTGCAAAACCATTCCATCCTCAGATCTCAACCTTCATGTGCCCTGTGGGTAGCTGCACTGAGATTTGTGAAAACAGAGTCAGAGCCAATTTGCAAAAGATCTACAGCCAAGATCCCAACCTTGCAGCTCCTGAGATAGTGCTCCAAAGCTCATCTGGACAACGCTTTGCAACTCGCCGTCCCAGACACTAGATGCCTGGAAGAAAAAGAAGAAAGAAGCATATGAGCTTTTTGCTGGAAGGAGATAAGGACTTACTTGAGATGCCGCATCTGTAAAGCCACCCTCCCCTGGAGCCCGGATTGCATTCTCCACTGTGCTGCTCAAGGCCCTGAGATCGAGGCCGCAACTTCCCAGTTGCATTACGGCCGCTTGTGCCTGCTGGAGCTGCTGGAGGTGGGAGTATGTGGAGCTCATATCATGGTTTAGAACAATGGGTGAAGTGGATCCACGGCCTTGGAGCACCTGTAAATGCAATCAGTAAGGCTGGGATCGGGATGGTCGTATGTGATCCAAGCTCACCTCTTTGGTTAGTAGGCCGTCCAAGTTGATGTCTAGCCTGGGATTTACCGCGGCTAACTTCATGGAGAGGAACTGTGGAAGAGAAAAGCCTGGCTTAGTTCCAATGATCCACTAGGCTACAGCTGAGAGACCACCGTACCTCGACTTGGCGCTGTAGAGATTGGACGTAGTTGATTATCTCGTCGAGCATGACAGCTTTACCGGTGACCTGAAGAGAATAAACTTGCGTTAGAGTTTTTCTCTTGTCCTACATTATTATGTAAACAGCACCTTGCTGCAACCTGGTACCAAGTCCTGCAGAAACTTCATTCGCTCGCTGATCTTCTCTCTTCGAACCTGTACGTGCATTAGTTCATGTTAGATTAGATTCTCGCCGCACTACATGCAGAAACAAAAAAGAGATATACTCACTCTTTCGGCAAGGCTGTGGCTGTCAGTTGCTTGGCCTCTTCGAGCTCTCACATGAATGTAATCTTGCTTCGGGGGCTCCGGGGGCTTGGAGTTCTCTTTTACGGACTTTGGGCTCGAGCTGCCAGAGTTTTCACTGCTACTCCTCTCCGTCTTTGTTTTAGCCTCGTCCTTTTCCTTGGACCCCTCGGATGCCTTTTGGCGCTTGACTTTTGTCTCTTCGCCTTCGGGGTTCTACACATCCACAGAAACGTTACAAAGTTAGCCTATATTCGTTCTAGCCACTCACGCATCATTCAGAAATGCAGTACCTTTACGTCTCTCCGGATTGGAGCATCCTTGCATTTGTCTTCGCTGGTCTTTCTCTTTTTGTTGCCTTGCTCCATTGAATTCTGTGCGGAGCTGAAAGAATCCTCCTTGGTGGGACTTGAGCCAGTTTCCTGGGAGACTTTATGGAGCTTGTTGAAGAGCTTGCCCTCGTCTAGCGCATTTTTCACGCCCTCATCCGCCGCATTATTGTCGCCTCTCATACTCGACGTCCTGGACAGCTTGTTGGGACTTTGCTGCCCGTACCCGCCACCGCTGTGGAACGACGAGTACCTGGCAGCACGCTCCGCAAAGCCAGGATCCGCTGGAAAATCCGCAAAGCATTGCGACGAAATCCCTTGGAGAGCAAGGCCACCCTTTGAAGGATCCACTGTCAAGCTCAGGCCATTCGACGTCGCCCAGGCATTCGAGGGAGCCCTCTCTATCCCTTGGCTCGGGCTCGACGCGAGCGAAGAAGGCCCATAAGTTAAGTTGCTGCCGGGATGCTTGCTAGCCTCGGAATTACTCGCCGAGACGACTGCGTTGCTGGCCGGCATCGCCGACGAGAAGGAGATGCTTGGGTCGACAAACTGATGCCAGTCACCGCTGCCAATGGCGTTCAGAAACTCGGGGCCGAAAGCGCTGCCTTCCGCCCCCGGCGCTGCTGCCCCCATTGGCCACGAAACCGGGCAGTCGGTTGATGGATAGCTCGAGTCCATGAAGTACTTGGATGATGATAAATCCGCGCCAATAGTACTGGAGAGTGGGACTGAGCTCCTCATATACGAGAATCCTTTGTGCTCTGACGACGAAACGTGAGCCATGGCCATATAGGAGGAGGAGGAGGAGGCACAAAGCAACTAACCAAGCTCAGCTCTCCAAGCGGATGCTCCGAGCTAGCCTTCACAACTCTTGAATCGCTGATGCGTTGCAGTCATTCACCCTGTGTCACCCAAGTCAGAAGCGTGGAAAAAAAAAACTAAGCTTTCATCAATGCCAGAGAACCAGTTTCCAAGATCAAATTGGGAACACGACACCAAACAAATGTAAGCACTCCAAATTTGAGAATGGAACAGTTCTGTTCACTGATTCTAGACAGCCCTCGGGAGCCAACACTAACAAACAATTCACAGGCGAGAAATAAGATATGGCAAGGAAAGCAATCGTCGCGGCGGCAAAGTAGCGAAATCCACACACAATGCAGGTCCCAATTCACACGGCCAGGCACGAGAGAAGGCTATGCCATCCAAACTCGGGAAAAAGATCGAGAGAAGGAAGAAGTACCTGTCGAAAGATCCGTGAACATATCTTGGATCGATTCCACAATGCCGGCTCGCGGCGCTACCCCTGGGGCCGAAATGCGGGAGAAATCGCCGAAATGCGGGAGAAATCGTGGACGAGAGCCGAATATTTCCGGGAAATCCACAGCCGCGGGAGCTCCCGGCGATGAATCAAGCTCGAATCAAGACGACAGACCTCGATAATCTTGGCGCAAGCCGCCCGTCGGGATCGTCCACCACGGGAGGCGCAAAAGGGCCTTCTCAAAAACCCTGGAAATGGGGGAGGGCCTTTAACGAGTTCTTCCACAAAGACACGCATAGCCCAGCCCTCGCTTTTGTGGCTCTACCAGTACGGCACCGCCGCGAGCATCCCGGCGCCCGTACAAACGAATATTCCGGGACGTCCGTATATGTTGACCGGTCTCATTGATTGGCCGGAAATGCGGAACGCCCGCGACAGCTGCCTACGTGGCGGGCGCCCATAAGCGCCATGTCTGTCGGAATGCATCCAGTGGCGTGGGGCCACGTGTCAGAGCTTGCCACGTTGCGTCTTTTAATGGAAGGGGGACCGCACGCGGGAGGACGGGTTCGAATCCGGCACGCCTCACTGCGAGCGATTAATGTGCAGTGCACCAATGTACAAAGGTTTAATCAAAACAATTTCCATCCTTTCTTGTTTGATATTCTTATTGTTTATCAATATTAAATTCTTGTTCTACCATCGTTACCCTTCCTGATCGCTGCTTGGCTTTTCTATGTTCCTGCCCATGGCTCAAATGCATGAATGCCTTTAAAAAACTGGGGAGAAAATACTGGAACTCCTATGTGAGATTGAGAAGCCCCCTGTCTCACATGGACAATCCAACCCATTGGAGTTATGGAATTTGTCCTTTGGCAATTTGATCCAGACAGTATCTTCCGTAGCGATAGCATTCTCCCGCGAATATTCCATCGGCAGTTAGCGGGTTTAACTACGTTAAACCCGTAACCGCCATTTCAATCGCAGCCGTCAAATATCGCTTTCATCTGAAAAAAAGTGGCGCCTTTTACCTGGTGACTTTACCATTTTTACTTACGTGTACAATTCCCAGGGGTGGGCCCGGACAGACTGACATGGCTGTCGGCTATGTGGCAAGGCCAGTGGCCAAATTCAAGCGGGCTTTGGGCCACCCGGGCTCACGTGTCAGCCCTTCACGTGACCTGGGGCCAATTATAAGCTACGAGGTCCGCTGACGTCCGCCGGACTGCGTCAGCGCAATACCCGGCTTTACCGCATCGCCATGTCATATGCGCGCCAGCAAGGCCCGCGCACCTCCACGTCGCCTCCAGCTCATGGCCGACGTGTCGGGGCGCGCCTCTCGAAAAGATGGGGGTTCGATTCCCCCTCTCTCTCTGATGACGTCCTTCTCACACACGTCACTCTCCCAGTGGGCTTTTTTGCCTGTACAGTGGACCCAGCCAAATGGCTAAATGGCCTCTGCCACGCTGGCAGCAAAATGCCGGGGGCAGTACCGGGCAAAGCCGCTTGAATGCCAGCATTATCGAGGCCTGGCCAGTCTTTGTCCGGGGCCCCGGTCAAAATCTCGCCTTGTCACGTCAGCGGCAGAAGGGAGAAGGGAAGGCACGCGTGGGAGACGTATGGGCGTTATTGTAAAGAAATACCAACTCACACTGCCCTAAAGAAATTGTCCCTTCTTTCCCTTTTCTTTTATCTACTTCGGTCAGTGACGCGTACAAATGTATGTGCATGGGAATACACTTCTATATACAGTTATGCTACGCTGCTGGACGTGTATGTGGCTATGGAAATACATTTCCACATACAGCCATACCTTCCTCTCTCTCCCTAGGGACAAGAGAAAAAACTTCCTCCCCAACTGCAGCAGATGCCTCAACTTGGCAATTGATGGGAAGTGGGGACTTTGTCTCTCACAGTGGGGACTGTTTGCATTTGTGTATAGGGCTGCTGTTTCTGGGGCTTTCTGATCACCACATTCAATTTCTTCCCAATGTGGTCCAGGTAAAAACTTGTTTGCTCACTCTTGGAGGATAAGCAGGATAGATTCTTCTGAGTGTGGGTGATTAGTTGCTGGTTTCTCAAGAGAGAAATCTATCTGAGAAAGGCAGGAAGGGGGAGGGAGAAGATCAAGCATCATTTCAGATATAGATTGCTCATCCACCACCCTGACAAATGCCACCCTCCCTTTTTTCTTCACTAGAAAAAAAGATAAAAACAAAGAGGGGGGAGGGGCTAGCAGTGTAAGGGTCATTTTTCTTTTTATTAGAAGGAATGATGGACCCCTCCAACATGGGACCAAAATCTTTGTCCTCCAAAGGTCCCCAGTTGCCCCCACCTAGGGCAATTTGTCAATATTTGTTGTTCCTGTTTTCTAGCCTTGCTTTGCTTTTACCCAGAAGAAAGAATTGGGGGGGTGATGGAGTTATGGGACCAACCAAAAGCCAGCAACAACAACATTTATAAAAATCATATACATGTATATAGTTCTCTAACAAACTCTATCATTGCTTTCTTTGTTTGTTATTTATTTGACTGGCTCTCTCCTCCCTCCATGCCCCCAAGGCCCGTTCCACAAAACTGAAGAAAAAGGAGATTGTCCTGTTGATCTATGATCTAGCTATTTTTCTGCTTTGTGCATTATTCCCTCCCCTCTTTTCTCCTTCAAGCTGGTACTCAATCATGAAAAGACTCCACAGCAACTCAATACTGCTGGCTGGCTGGCTGAGGGGTACTTGGGAAAAGTTCTAAAGTTCTAACCCCTCCCTCAAAAGAAAACAAAAAAGAAAAGAGTGAGACAATGGTTAGGATTCAAAATGATGTGCTTGTCTTTGTGTGTGTGTTTTGCATAGCTGTGCATTCTCATCTTGTCTGGCTTAGGTCTCAAGTAACACACACAGACACAAATCAAGATGTATCAACAGTAGAGCTGTGGAGACTTTGTTGATAAGCTCGTGTTGGTTTATACATCTTTTTCCTCAGCTGTATGAAAACAAAGGGGCAACCAACTGAGAACAAAGTGCTCCTTGCAAATTGCACCCCACAGCAAACAATCTGCTGGTGCTGTGGTTGTAAAGAGCTCTCCCCTTTCCATTGTCAGTAGATTTCTTCGAGTCTGGTGAAAGAATCACATCACTTTTTTCCCCTTTTCTTTTTTTTTTTTAAGGAAGGGGAAAAATGCAAAAATTAAAAGTGTGGATTTCAGTGGGATTTTAGCTGGTTTTTGTTGTGCCAGCCACCAGCCAGCATCTTTGTGGCTTGTCTACACTACTGCAAAACGAATGAATCTCACAATCAGCCCTCAAACTTCATCCGGCAAGACCAAGCCCCGTGTCAACTTTTGTTTTAAAAGCACGTCATACTCAAGCAGAAAAATTCCAACGCTTAACTAGACACCGATGTGGTAGCAACGCCCAGAATCCCCTTTCAGACCAGTAGACAGGATTCTCACCAATATCTTCTCTTTGATATATAGTTGACATCGTTTTCTCCTTCAACAAAAAAGTTGGCGGTCATGCTTTCCCTTCGTTAAACGGGCTGAAATTCTCGACTTTTAAAAAATGTGATACCTTGTCTTGGTCTGAAGTACACGCGCTTCGCAGTAGCTGGCCGGATCGGCCAAATAAAAATCGCTACAATATAGTATTATCGGGAAGAAGTGGGATCTTCGTCCTCTTAAAACGTACAGGGTGGTGGGATTTCCTCTCCAAAGTTTCCTCACGCGGAGGAGGAAAGAATCATTGGGAACAAGGTGGCGGAGCACTTGTTTTATGCGCTCGAGATTCGCTCGAGCCGAGAGAGCTCTAAAGAGCCTTGCCTTTTCTTTTTTCCTCCTTCCCGGATGGATGTTCTAACGCTTTTGTATATTACTTGAAAACTCCCAAATGCAAGCCAGAGCGTCCTAGGCCAAGATCTTGTACACCCAACACTCAGATCTTGTGGCTTATTCTAAGCATCTTTGTGATCGAAGTGTCGACACCGGAAAGAAAGAGATCCAGTGCCGCAAGGAAAGCTCAAACTAGTCGCCGATATAGTTTTGTAAGCCAACTTTCCACTGGGGTTCAATCTAGACCATTCCTTGTTGTATATATAACTAATTATCTAGATTATACAAGACAATTTATATATGAATCAACGGTCTTTTGTATCTCCACTTTATTAATTATTGAGAATAACTTAGATTTTGTTTGTGTGGCTCTTGCAAGCACTACGTAAGACAATTGCCCCCGTTTTCCATATCGTTCTCGTTTTGCTGCCAAACTATCTTCCATCCAGCCGGGAGTAAGTTGGTGCTTAGCTTTCAGTCATCAAAGCCTGATGGATACGAGATAATATACTCTTCTCTCCAATCCTTCTTTTAAGAGCTTTGCTGGCTTGTGGTGTGATGTTTCTCTACAGCTCTACTTTACATTGTCGAGATCATTGGCGTTGCATCCATCGCTCGATCGCTGGATGGATCACACGGCTCATGATTACACGCCCAAAATTCCACCTTGTGAAAGAGACTCTGTAAGATACGCTTTCACACAATGATAAGGAAGGAATTCTTATATCTCGCTTTGCTCCAGGTTAAGCTTGGAGGTTTTAATGAAACCATGTGCCAAGGATCATTAAATCCGTGACGGTTAAGTTTTAAAACCTCGATCCTCGATCGATCGCTTTCCTGGCTTGGGCTTTCGTACTGGGTTCTCGCTATACTTTTTTTCTTTGATCGCGGGATAAAAAAAACCATGTGGTTGTTCGAGTGTTTCATCCTTGCTGATTCTTCTTGTACTGGCTGCCATTGTGTCGCTTTAGTAGAACGAGGGGAAAAAAAATGGAGAGAAAACGAAATTTAAACTGGAAGCTTAACTTGTTCTTGCTCTCTTGCAACTGGCACGATCGAGGGTCATTGTTTTGAGAGATTCCCTTCTTTACAGCTGAACTAGCCCCGCACCATCCACCAAGATTTTCTGTGAGCTGGTTGTTTCGAGAGTACAGTCGCAACCTATCTGGAGAGCTAGATCCTGCAGGCACTCGAGATCCCACTAGTAAAAACTTTGAGCACCAGAAACTTTAAGAAAAAAGTGATAGCACACTCACAGGGACAAGAAGATTGCAGCCACTTGGAGACCACCTGGAACAAAGGAATTCGATACTCAAAACGAGAAACCAAACAAAAGGAAGGGAGTAAAAAGAAGATTCTCACCTCTGTAATGAGCTTGTCCATTTTCATTTCGAACGCAGTATTGTTGCCGCTTTGGGATTGCTGCAATGGCACCACCGCCACCACCTCGTCTTTAGTTTCGCTCAAACTTTGAGAGTTATCTGACTCCTTGCCGGTAAAACCACCTTCCAAACTCCTGCAAGTGTTCCTCTCTCCAAGTTAGAAGAAAGAAAAAAGCAAAGCCTTTAAGCGAGTAAGTTACCTTGAAGTCTGGATTTCCGCATCGTTGAAATTCCTCTCACGGCCCGAGTTTAGAGTTGACAATCCCAGCGCTCCAAAGTCGTCGCCTCGGGGGAAATGAGGAGCATAAGTTTGGTACCGCGCGGGCTCGAGAATCTTTTCCAGACGACGAGACAGATCTTTGCGTGACGGTGTTTGGCAGTACTTTGACAATTTAGCTCCCTCGATGAGAAACTCGATGGCGGACTTGATCACAGCATCCTCTCTCTCTCTCCAACGAGCAGCCTGAAAGTTTTCACCCAAGAGACAGGAAAAAAGTAAATGTAAGAGTAACCAAAGTTGACTTACCTGGATATTAGCAATAGTTTTGTCTCGAGACACCAGACTACGCTCCATTGCCGAAGCTACAGCAAGAAAGTAAACAAACACGGAATTCGTCGCCCTAACACTCGAAACTAAAGTATATTCATTTGCCCGGTTCAGAATATGCTCCCAGCAACCACTTGCTATAGAGGAACTTTCAGTGTGGCAGAGCCATTTCGAGGATCTGCAAGCTGCAAAACAAAATCTTTTGATAAGTTTTGGAGAGTTTTCGAGTAAAAAAACTTCATTCTTACCTTACGGACATGAGAGCCATGCCAATGAAGACGGCAGTGACTGCTCGTCGATGACCAGCGTACTCGAAGGCTAGAGGAAGCATTTCGTGAAGCGTAAGAAAAGCCATGACACCGCCGACTGTAAGATTAAAGGACGAAGAGTAAAGTCCACTACGTTTCTGCATTGCAAAAACAAAACGACACAAATCTTACCACCTCCCAATAATCCTTCTAAAACGTCCGTGGAGAGACCGGAAGGAAAGAGTGCCGCTGGAAGCAAACACGAAAAGAGTTAGCACGCTTTTCTGTTCTTCCTTTCAAGCAGTGAAAGAATAATAAAATTTTTCTTACCAACAATTATCACTCCGAGCGGCTCCGCGAAGCCAGACAATGCTGCAAGTTTGAAGCTCTGCCACTTGCTAGGAGCAAAAATCAAAGAGACAATGAGCAATCCTTGTTCTTTTCCAGCACTAATGAATACCTGTTGGTTGCAAAATAAATCGGCAAAGCGACGGCGATTCCCTGTTAAACAAACTGTTGAGCAAAAATAAAGAACCATAACTTAAATTACCTCTGGGATGTTGTGCAAAGCAATGGCCAGGGCTAAGCTTATACCAACTCGAATGCCCTGAAATGTAGCAACGCGTAAGGTTGGAAGTTTTTTCAATAAGCGGTAGTGTTTCATACCTTCATGGATCCAAGGAACACAGCCATTCCCTCAGGAAAGTTGTGCAAGCTTATTCCTGCCCAAAACTTAACACGAATGTAAACTTCTCTTGTGAGCGCGAGAGAACAAGGAGTACCTATAGCCGTGATTATGCCACTGAAGAGAACCTGCTTGCGGTGCTTTTTCATCACATCCTTGTCACTGCCATTTCTATCCTACAAATGCCACACAAAGTTTGAAGATGAAAGACATAAGAAAAAAGAGAACCTCAGAGCTGGAAGTTTTTGTGATGGAAGCCATTGAAGGCTCAGGAACAAACGTAACTATACCAGCAAAGAGCACAACCCCTCCAAAGAACTGACCAGGGAGCAAACCAGAGAGAAGATTAGAAAACGAAGAAAGAAAAGAACGACTTACCCAAAGATTTGCTCTAGCAAAGCCAAGGTTGTTTATAGCGTTATACATGAGGTCTAGAAATGACAATGTGAGCATCAAGCCTGCTGCGAGCCCCTACATTTGAAGGAACAATGGCTCTTCAAGCCCACAAGGAAAGAATTTAAGGATCTTACTTGCAAGAGGCCGAGGCGATTGAGATTGGGAGCCGGATACAGGATCACGAGCAACGCACCTATCAAAAGGGAGGAGAGAATGGTAGCTAATCCAGAAAAATGTTACAAACCTAGCGCAGTGCTTGCTCCTCCAACCATGGACAGCGCCAGGGCGACTGGAACCGATCCAGTAGCCATTTTTCTCATAAACCCTAATGTGCCATAAGTTTTAAAATGAAATTAAGGGGCATCAAATCAGAAACATTAAATTAAAGGTTATTAACCATATCTTGCTTCAAACTCATTGGTTTTATTACTATTAAATACTATAGAGGCATTAGAAATACTTCCATATACAACTCTTGGGTCAGAATACCTTTATAATAAAATGTTATATAATTTTTATATTAGAATTTTAAATATATGATTTTACTATAAAAAATTCTAGAAGATTGGAGTAGTGTTTTCTTTCGGCCACTAAAAAACTATTTGAAATGGCTTTTTGGCAGAGAAAACATAAAATTTTAATACAAATTAGTGTCACTTGAAAAGTCCATTGCCAGTAGTGGCTGGACCGACAATTTCCTTAAGCAGCCTAAAAATTAAAAAAAACAACATGTGCATGTCAGTTTAATTATGAATTAACAATGTCAATATTCTTCGAATAATACCCCTAACAACTTAAATATACATTGAATTGCCATTGAATCTTTTCTCTGGTGGGGTTAAAGGTTCAAGGGTTATGCTTAATTAAACAGTCATAATTATTCAAAATGCCAAAAAGTAGTTTTGAATAAAACCCTAGATTGGAACCACTTTCGCAACTAATCCATAGTTCTATTTTATAGAAACTATTTTATGGTTTTTAATACTATAGTGAACTTGCTAATAATTGCAAAATATTTAAGACTTTAAAGTATATATATTTAGTAAATATTTAGTTGTGTGATAATAAACGATGCGAGGTGGCAGAAGACTAAATAAATTGTTTGCACTTTAAAACAGAATACAACTATAGAAGCAAGAAAAAAAAATTAATCAAAGAAAAATTAATAAAAAAAACATACATTGCCAATGTTGCTTCGGGTGTGTTTACCTCCCTTTACCATCTGAAATTTTTCATCTCACACAGCCTAAATGCCTTGACATAGTCTTTCAGTGGCTACAGCTGCAAAAGAAAAAGAAATGGAAAAAATAAAAAAGCAGCAAAAACACCAACTATATTTATAAAGCCATAACAAATTAAGGTCCTAAACCTTGACTGGCTTAAGATGGCGTTGATAGTAATTATTTTGAAGTAGCTGCTGCTGAATTTCTTTTTAACTAACACAAGATCAAAAAATAAATCAGCTAACAAAAAACAAATCCACATAAAAAACTTTTAATGCTTATACATATGTAATTCTTAAATATTAAGAAATTAATTTTTATTTTAAAATATTTAGATAGAATTATAAAGATAAATATCTTTTTAATTTTCTCTTATATGCAAAATTATTTATATAGTTATATTATTCAATAAAACTTATAGAATATGGAAATAATAAATTAAATATATAAATCTTAAAAATCTTGGTTACTTTTGAGTTATTAGAATTTACATAAGTATATTCTAGAATATTTCTCAATTCATGATATTTTTAAGTAAATATTTTTATTTAAGAATATTTTCATGCATTGTTCCATAATACAAACTTAATATACTATCTTGATATATATCAATAATTATCCAACCCAATAATCACTAGTACAATATAAAATATATAGACCAAAATGCCAGCAATTTAATGGAAATTAAACAGATTTGAATGAAAAAGCACAATGTGATTTATGAAAAACATTTTTGAGATGTAAAGTAATATAAAATTTTAATAACCAACAATAATTCTAGTATGAGATGATGTATTATTGTATACTCATATATTTTTTTCTTATAAACTTAGCAAAACCAACTTAGTATATGTTTTCTTCTAATTTGATACATAAGGAGTTGTACCATATGTTGTGAATGCCACCATCAACTGAGTCTAATTGTTTAATTATCAAACAATTGCACCAATTACTAATCCAAAGTCAAAAGAAGAAGAAGCTATTACTCTACCATGAATATGAACAAAAAAGAAAAAAACAAAAAAGAAGAAATTCAAAAAGTTCATCTCCATATATTAAATGTACTAATTATATAAAGGCCTATTCTATAATTTCTTTAATTTGTATTCCCACTTTAATCTTCTTTTCCTCGATTCCACAAACCCACCAGTATGGAGTCTAATATAATCTGTATGTATGTATTTATATGTCAGATATGATGAAAGAAAAACAAATTCAAGACTCACCTGTGAAAAATGAGCTGCAATGCATGGTAATACAAGCAGCCCACTGCCTTCTCCAGCCTTCAAAGTTTCCACCACAGCAACGCTAACAGGCAGTGTTTTCTGTGATAAAAAAACTCAACTTCGGAGAAACCCCAATCTCGTTAATAACACTACCTGGCTTGCAACAAGTATGACTGCTCGAGAGGATGCTTCGTCATCTTCCTTTGAGCCTGTTTTTATTAGTGATACGAGGAACATGTTTACTGCCAGGAACATGAAATGCAAAGCACTGCAACGAGGAAAACTATAAGAAATCATGAAACCATCTTAAAGCGAACTTACATTCCCAGAAAGAGTGCCGCAATCAAGTTTCTAGCATCCAATTGTAAGAGCAAAGACCTCGAAGAACTTATTTGCATCCAAGGTACCTACAAGCAATGGTAACATGAATGCGAAAAAGAAAGACAAAAACAGAGATCGACTTAACAGAATCAATACCGAGCTAAGCAAGAGAGCGCTCGCAAACGAGATCTCCTCGCGGTGTCTGTCAATGGACTTGTGTCACGACAAGTTAGAAAAAGCAAACGATTGAGGTTTCGACTTTAGTACCTCCGCAGGATGATAGAAGCAGAAAACTTCCCTTAGCAGCTTTCCAATCGCGAAAGGCAGCACCAGCGTCTGGACTAAGCTCCGGAAGAGCTTACTGGCAGGGAATTTGATCCCGAGCTTTCCAATCCACAGAGAAACTGATACTGGCATCTGCATCAGCTTAAGCAATTACTCGATCAAATGGTTAAAGGGAAAAGCTTGATTACCGTGAAGACTGCTAGCAAGTTGGACGATATCGTGAGCGCCAGTGCAAGTGCCTTGTTTGCTCCAGCAAGCTGGGAGCACATTTCAGACTTTAGTCTAAAGCTAAAGTCCGAAAGAGCAAAAAAGCACAAGACTTTACCTGAGTGAGCGACACGCCAGTCGAGAGTGTTGTTGGTGCGCAACAAAAGATTGCAAGGCCTAGCAAGCACATTCGATCGATCCATCAAAGCTTTCAAATCAAATCAAAACTCAAAAGTGATAGAACTGTCATTACCAGTGACAAGCTCCTTCGGGTTTAGCTTGATTTGCATGACGAGCCAAGCAGCAGCAGGAGTAATAAACAGAATAGAAATCTAGAAAAGAAAGAAAGAAAGAAAGAAAGAAAGATCATAGAAAGCAGGAACAATGCATAGACGATGCTTTACCAGTCCTTGCAAGGCAAACGGCCATGCCTCAAGCGCTTTGTTGATATCCCCGTCCTGCAAAGTAAATCCTGAAAGTCAAAAGAAGTCAACTCAATAAAAGTCAATATGGTCAAGTCAAAATGCCAATGCTGACCAGACAGAAGGAATATGCCCGCGGTGGCCCATCTCGAGAGGCCGAGGTGTTGAGCGAACTGTCCGGGCCTGGGCTCGAGCATTCCAATACTCATCCCACCAATGAGAGCTAGAGAGAACGAAGAAATCGAAGTGGAGATGATAGATCCAATCAAACTTACCCAGTGACACGAAGTTCTTGCTCACGATTCGCTTGATCTCTTGTCGAGACATTGATGCCGCGGCAATGACCCTGCGATTGAGCTCGGATTGCCGCTTGGATCGCGGGAAAGAGATCGCGCTGCTTGTCCATGGCCGCCCAGTGGCGCCTACGAGTGAAACGCAGAGATTCTCCATACCTAAAAGGTTTTAGAATGCGATGTTTGAAGATTCTTCCAAGAAGATGGTTTCCCAAATTAATTTTTTATTAGCCACTTTACTCTTTTTTATAAAAGTTTATTTTGAATATTTTGTCTAAATAGCATGATTAAACTTTTTAGCACCAGTTCTTTGACTACGTAAAGGTACCGATATCTTTCAAGCATCATCCAAAAGTTCTCGTATTGCAAACAAAAACCCGGATGGTGATTGATTACAAAAAAACCAGGGCTCGAGCTTGCCACCAACGAGAGCTGGAGAGAAGCAAGAGGTCAAAGTCGAAAATAGATTCAACCAAACTTACCCAGTGAAACTAAGATATTCTCCAGATCTAAGAGATGTTTGAAAATTCTTCCAAGAACAATGAATGCACAAAACTTATTTCCTTTGGTTTATGTACAAGAATCTCTCTCGACCGAGAATCGATCTCTCGGTCGCCATCGCCAAGCTTGCCTGCTTCCCCAAAGCTCTGGCCAGCAAGAAAGACGAAGAGAGAAAAAAAGAGTTCCAGATCCTCTCACGCTGCCGCTAGATTGGAGGTGAAAGAGACGCCCTTGTAGCCCTTGTAAGCGTAGTAGGCTGTTCTTGACTGATAGATCCCGGGCATGAAAACGAGGCCGCCAAGCACCATGAACGCAATCCCTGTGATTTTGGTGAGATCTAGCGGATCTGACGCTGCCTGGCTAGGAATTGGCGAGATGCCTACCGTGAGCTTTGTCGCCCCCGACTCTGTGATACATCATGACTAGCCCCGCGACCATGGACACGCTGCCCAGACCCAGGCACGCCGCCGCCAGGGCGATCTCCTTGACTGGCGATCGGCCATCGATGGGCGTGCCCGCCGGCTCGTCGTCGCCGATGGAGAATGTGTGATCGACGTAGGCCATGAGTGATCCCTGCTTCTCTCTCGTTGCCCTAATTCCAGGCCCTAGAGCATATTCGAAGGATATACTTTTACGGCACACAGCTTTTGACCAGTCAAATAAATATGGGCAAAAGTATGCCTTAAAACTGATATTCTTAAGGTAAAAGATACAATTTCAAATTTAGGGTTAAGAATATGAGCGTTTGCCAAGGCGCTCGAGGTCGTGGATCACCTCAAGAACAAGGGCGAGAAGCTGCGATCTCCAGTGAGCATTTCGCCACACAGTCAAGGCTCACAGGAATTGGATCGTGTACACCAACACAAGAAGGAGTTGCTGAAGAACTTTCACCATTCTGGCGATGAATTTGCTTGCGACAAGGAGGCGTACGAGCTCTTTGCGAGCGCGGCGGAGGAGGAGGGGCGGCCTCTCTGCCTGTGGGTGAAGCGGATGTTTGGCGATGGTGCGCTCTTCACCGTTGTCAACTACTTGGAGCAGCCGGGATGGCGCCATTGGCCTTTCTCGCATTGCTGCGAGGGGTAAAGCGAGTATTGGCATCGCGGACAAGGAAGCGAATTTACACGGCTTATGGTATAAACTCCTGAAACTCTATCATTTCAGCATTTGCCCAGTTCGGGGAAATACTCCAGGCTTACGAGTAGATGAAAGGTATACAGACGACAATCGTGGCATCGACTTCTATGATATTTGCGTACGAGACATCTAGCCTGGATCAAGAAGCTTAATTTTTGTTTGATTCCATGCCGCAGAAAGATGTAATCTCATGGACTGCGCTCCTCGCTGCAAATGCCGGAAGACGGGACCTTGTGGAACTTGCAATAATGATCTTCGCGGCCATGCCGCAGTGGAACTTGGTCTGCTGCACGACCATGATCCAGATGCTGGCTCAGGACCGAAGCTTGGATCAAGCACGCGATATCTTTGATCGATTGCCTGAAAGGAACATCGTCGCCTGGACTGCAATGATCCAAGCCGCCAGTTCCACCAAGCGAACTATCAACTCCCGATTCCACGCTCTCCACCTTGCTGATCTCTTCCCTCCCGCGAGACGCATCCATCGACGACGCCATCGCTATCTTCAACCGCAGCTCCCCGCGCGATGCAAGAACCTGGGAAGCGATTCTCTCGGCCTTTTCGCATCTTACTCTCGTCCAGGAAGCTGACAGCGTCTTCTGGATCATGCCACAACACTCGACGATCGAGCCATATTGGTATGGAGAACAAATGGTGCCTAGAGGAGGCGGCATGCTCTCAAGGAGTGCGGCTCGGCGCGTTCCAACAGGCAGCGTCCCTCACCGGGAGAGTATCGAAGAGCGCTCGAGCTTGATCTAGAGTTCCTCGACTCCGACTATACGCCGAGATCATCGTCGTGGAGCTCACAACGTCGAAGGTGTTCTCTCGAAGGTGTTCTTGGCGGGCTCGACACTGTCACTGGCAACGTATCCTTGCAGAAGTCCGTTGTAGGAGACGAAGTTCCTCTTGGCCATGGCATCGAAGACACTGCGTGCTTCGGTGTTATGCGTAGCACTGGAGGATGGTGGTTCAAGAGCAGGCTTCCCAGGCGGGCATTGCGTGAAAGATCTCGCGAGCGGCCTCCAGATCGTGGTCCTAAGAGAAGCAGTGGATCATCGTGTTGAAAGAGATGGCATCCCGGTGCTCCATTCGATCGAAGATGAGCTTGGAGCTCGCGGTATCGGTTTGAGCGAGGAGAATGATCGTGCAAGCAGCGATTCCACCACGCGCCCTTCGCTTGATTGCTCGTGCTCGCTGTAAACCTCCTATAAAGATATGCAGAGTTCGATGGAACTTTCACACACGACAACAAATACATTCGGCGGACTCGTCTCTCACAAAGTGGTCGCAGCAGTCCAACTGCGCTCCTCTCGGGCTTCCTCCTCATCACACAAAATCATGCAACTAGAAAGGAAATGTAGCAGGATGCAAAGGCGTCGCCAATGGAAAATAAACCTTTCAGACCAAAGATATCTTGATGCCTTTTTTATTTCACTTTTTACTTGTATATTTCATTTAATTAAGATTCTAATTTCCATATTAAAATTTAAATATGGCATAATATATGGTTATTTGTACCAGACGCCCATAATACGTTATTAGGAAACTTTGATTTATAAATAACTAAATTACAATCATTTTGGACTATAAAATATGTTGGCATAAAACATTCAAGTTTAGGGCTGCAATGTTTATTGAAGACCACAATACTTCCTGCATATGTTTAAATACAAGATTCCCATTATTTTGTAATATTAAATTACAACTAAACAAATTTTTAGAAGAATAATTTTTTTCCCAAATTATTTTTTCCTTTGAATATACAGTAAGCACACAATCTACTTTTAAAAACAATATATTTTTAATATTAGGAGAAACTAAAAAGCTATCACTATAAAGAATTGTATTAGAGTATAACACACTAAATCTTAGTTGGCAATAAATAATATCATCGACTAAACTTTTTCTATTTAAATATGCAGTTATAGAAATAGAATCATCTGTTTTGAGATTATATTTTAATATATATTTATACCCTTCCTTTTCAAAAGAATCTGCACATTCTCTGTTTATAATATCTGTACTTAAAGCTATTAAACTTTGGAAACCATTCAATATGTTTAAGCCTGAAATTGATGCATCTGTGTTTTCAACAGAACAATGATCTTTGCATTTAATAAATACTGAAACTATTCCTCTTGAAGTATCGACTTCAGCATCATCACCATAAGTTGTTGGATAACTTTCATCATATTTAATTTTTTCTAATAATTGATAAAAAGCTGTAATAATTTTACCAATATCATAAGGATTTAAATACCCACTCCTTCCAATAATAGGCTTTTTAGCAATAGATTCATTAAAGTGTAAACTTAACATAGTAGCTATAACTAAAATGTATATTAATCTAGTTTTATCCATTTTAAAAAATACTCATGTTTTAATGTTATATATATGTTATATATATATATTGGTGGGACACATGAATTTCTCTCAATGAAGCTATACCAAACGTGCTTCAATAAAGATTCAGATAAACAAAATGATGATATGCCAATTGTGTCTATCTTTTTAGAAATGATTTTATACTTAGATAAATATTATTCTATTAAAACAATTTTTATATATTATATTTTTCCTAGTGTATTTGATGTTTCAATAACAAATTAAGAACTTAATTTAACCAATAAATTCTAACTAAATAGCTAAAAATATTCTAAATTAATATATTTCTAATTTCAAATATTAAAATCCACTACTTGTTTTATAATTAATAATAAATCTTTTTATAATGATATTTTAATAAAAATTATATTTTAATTATAAAGCTTCTATTTAAAATAAATTATTAAAGCACAATTAAAATAAAACAAAATATATTAAAAAAATTTGCCTTTATATGGTAGTCATATGTGCCACTAGATATAACATTTTTTTGTTTGCTATAAGTAAATCTGTTATAGGTGGGATATTTGAGAATACTCTCAGTATATTTATTTGATACTTTGGATTATATGAATTAATAGAATCAATGGATTATATTAATTTGAAAGTGTTTAAGAAATTTAAATTTTTATAATTATAACTGTTGTGAGTGCATGGAATATGGAAAGGAAATACAAAAAATGTGCATATCAATTAGCCCAAAAACCTCAACTTATATACAAAAGCAATTGATCTGGTGTGAGACACAAAATCCCTAGGCCCTAAAGTGGAGCTAGAAGGGTGCCATGTGGTAATGGTAAAAGCGAAAACTAAATGAGCGTAACACATTTGGATTAAAAGCTCCGACTTGAAAGGTCGAGAGCGGGAGAAAAACTCCTAACGAAGTGCTCAAAGAACAAGCACAAAGTGGGCAATAAGCGAGGCTCCAAAAAAGGACCCAAAAGGACCAACACATGACATGTGGAAGTGTCCAAGATGGAGTCTGAGATGGATCCAAGATGGAATCCGAGATGGAATCCGAAATGGACCCGAGATGGAGTCCGAGATGGACCCGAGTTGGAGTCCGAGATGGAGTCCAAGATGGAGTTCGAGATGGAGTCCGAGATGGACCCGAGTTGGAGTCCAAGATGGAGTCTAAGATGGAGTCCGAGATGGAATCTGAGATGGACCGAGATGGAGTTCGAGATGGACCGAGATGGAGTCTGAGATGGAGTCCGAGATGGACCCGAGATGGAGTCCGAGATGGACCCGAGTTGGAGTCCGAGATGGAGTCCAAGATGGAGTCCGAGATGGAGTCCGAGATGGACCCGAGTTGGAGTCTGAGATGGAGTCTAAGATGGAGTCCGAGATGGAGTCTGAGATGGACTGAGATGGAGTCCGAGATGGACCAAGATGGAGTCCGAGATGGACCTGAGATGGAGTCCGAGATGGACCCAAGATGGAGTCCAAGATGGACCCGAGATGGAATCCGAGATGGAGTCCGAGGTCGAGACCGAGACCGGGACCGAGACCGAGACCGGGACCGAGACCGAGACCGAGACCGATACCAAGACCGGGACCGAGGCCGAGGCCGAGACCGAGCCCGAGTCCGAGTCTGAGTCCGAGTCCGAGTCCGAGTCCGAGTTTGAGTTTGAGTTTGAGAGGGTGAAAGCCCAAAGCGTTCGTCTCCCAGACCTTAGGGGGTTTGGTGAGCTCCAAAAGTATAGTAAGGGGAGGACTGTAGTGGAGCCCGTTTGGCCAGGAAAGGCTAGTTTGGCCCAAGAAAGCTGTACCCAGTGTTGGGTGATGAGCTGCCCACTGGGAAGTTCAAGACTAGAGTGAACACAGACCGACAAGCGGGGTAACTTGGTGAAGTGTTCAAGAGCCAGCTCTAGTTTCCTCGGGAGATCGACTGGCCGATGCTCCCAGCCCAAGTGTGGGTGGCACTACCTACTTGGATACCAGGCGTGGCTCAACAGAACCTCACTTTAAGCCCATGGCTAGAGCACCCAAAGGCAGAAGGCAGGGAGAGTACCCACGAGGCTTGCATAAGGCCACGGTGTTCTGAAATGTTGCCCCAAAGTCCCAGACAGTGAAAAGGAAGAGGAGTCATCCTATAGTGTAGAGACCAAGGATACGGTCATGTGAGGAGCAAGTCCCAGAGGACCGTGGGACTTAGTGGTCGGGCCTGTGGGCCTTGATTCAGTGGCAGTGTTGGCGAACACGGCCATGGGCAGAAAGGGACTTGGTGGGGACCGGAAAGGGGATATTGGGGAAGGCTATTCCCTATGTCCATGGGCATCCTAAAGATGCTAAGGAATGGATCTAGGATGATCACTCATGGACGGATGGCCCAGTTTTTAAGAGACGGGACTGTGATGTAGGTGGTGTCAGACCACCGATGTGACCAAGGTGAATGGGCACGGCCTTAGTGTAACGGGCTGATATGTCGGTGGTACCTTAGGGTGTCGGTCATGGGATCGGACATGTGGAGCACTTGGACCAAGTGCAAAGGTTGAGTGGCGGGGATGCCATTCTCGGGGCTAGCAAGCCCAAGTCCAAAATAGGACTTATGCAGGTTGTGAGTGAAACTCCTCCAAGTGATCAGAAGTGTGGTTAAGTGACTAAAGTAGAATGGAAAAATTAGTCACTTACATCTAGATTAAAACCAATCTAACAGTTACCAAAATCCCATTATGGTAATATTAGTATATGGCATCGTAGTCATACACTTGGATCTCACATCATTCCTTTTGGAATAATGGAAGACTATTAGGGTTCTTTTGTAGGTAGGCTGGGATCTGGAGGGACTTCAGGAGGAGGCATTGGCGGATCTATAGTAGTATCAATTGTTCCTAATCCCTTTATAAACCGTTTCAATTGATGCACATACATAATTTCTGGAGGATTGGCATACTGGATGTCATGCCGAACCTCATAAACTTCTGGTCAAACTTGCCGCAACACTTAATACAGTCCTTTCCATTGAGCAAGGAGCCCCTTAGATAAACCACATACTATAAGATGGGGAAAACAGACTAACACCAAGTCATCCATTTTATACTCCGCGGGTGGACAATGATGAGAATTGTAGCACTGTTATTGTCCCAGTTATACACGGCCTAATTGTTTGGCAGACTTTAGTCGGATAAGTGGAAGAATGCTTATCAAATACTGATCCTACGACTTAGCATCAATAGTTCGTGGCAATCACGAAAGTAAAACCAATTCCGTTAGTAATATTGGATCATGACCATATAAAAGTTTTTATGGTGAAGCACCAATAGAACTCTGCACCCCTATTGTGAAGACCCCGAACAAAATAAAAACTAAAAAATGCAAAAGACAAAGAGAAAAGCTAGTGGAAACAAAGAAAAAGCATTAGACTAACGTTGATTCAGATTGTGGAGAAATGGAACAAGGCTAACCTATATATACTATAGGTTGATGAAGCTCCACCACTCTTGGATCGAGGACGGCCTAAATATAGCTGAGGTCGAGGAGGCACCACATCATCATTAGGAATGTGGCTTGAGAATTAGGAATCGTACAGGAAATCAGAGAGTCAGGAATAGATAAGTGTTTCGAGAGTCAGGAATGTGGTCTGCAAGTTAGGAATCCGGCAAGAGTCAGGAATGTGGCAAGAATTGGGGGATTCCTGACAGCACCCCCTCCTCAAGAACAAGTGGAACGAGGATGTGAACAAGAACGAAGAAGAGGATGAGATGAGCAGTGAGGGATGGGAAATGGAGAAAAAGAATGAGGATTGGGATGAGAAGGATAGCAGCAGTGGAAGTCCTGAACAAGGTCAGGAGAATGAATCAGGTTGTTCGCAGGTTCCCAAGTGCGTTCCTCAGGTCCATAACCCTTCCAGTCGACCAGATAATAGAGTTTAGACTGTGAAATCTTGGAATCAAGGATGTTCTGAACTTCGTACTCAGACCCATCCTCGAGCTGCACTGGTGGAGGCAGAGGAATGACCCGATTTGGAATAGGATTAGGAATATAAGGCTCAAGGAGAGAAGAGTGAAAAACGGGGTGAATTTGATATGAGGAAGGAAGTGCAAGGCGATAAGTGACAAGATTAATGATGGCAGTGATAGAGAAAGGACCGAGGCGTTTGAAATCAAGTTTTGGACAGGGCCTGGTGGTGGAGATATTTTGCCTGAGGAGCTAGACTTTATCCCCGATATTATAAGGGGGACAATCCTAACGATGGACATTGGCAAATGTTTTGTGAGATTCCTGAGCACGATGGAGGTGAAAGGAGATGGAGTTGTGGATTTCCTAGAGATTGGAGACAAATGCCTCAGAGCGGGGATTTGAACGAGAGGATTTAAATGGAGAAAGAAGTGAGAGATTAAATCGGGGATTTCGGGCAAAGAAGGGGGAAATTTGAAGAGAGGAGTGAACAGAGTTGTTATAGGAGAACTCAGCAAAGGGAAGGATATCGAACCAATTATCCTGATGATAGTTAATGAAGCATCTCAAGACTCCAGGCCTACAAGTAGATGAAACGTTATACTGACGACACTATTGTGGCATCGATTGCTATAATAGTTGCGTACGGGAGGTCTAACCTGGCCCACGAAGCTAAAGTTTGAAAGATGTAATCTCATGGACTGCACTCCTCGCTGCAAATGCCAGAAGAAGGGACCTTGTGGAACTTGCAAGAATGATCTTCGCAGCCATGCTGCAGTGGAACTTGGTCTGCTGCACGACCATTATCCAGATGCTGGCTCAGGACCGAAGCTTGGATCAAGCACGCAATATCTTTGATCGATTGCCTGAAAAGAATAAGGCGCCTGGACTGCAATGATCCAAGCCGCCAGTTCCACCAAGCGAACTATCAACTCCCGATTCCACGCTCTCCACCTTGCTGATCTCTTCCCTCCTGCGAGACGCTTCCATTGACGACGCCATCGCTATCTTCAACCGCAGCTCCCCGCGCAATGCAAGAACCTGGGAAGCAATTCTCTCGGCCTTTTCGCATCTTACTCTCGTCCAGGAAGCTGACAGCGTCTTCTGGATCATGCCACAGCACTCGACGATCAAGCCATATTGGTGTGGAGAACAAATGGTGCCTAGAGGAGGCGGCATGCTCTCAAGGAGTGCGCTTGGCGTTTTGGGTCGACTCCATGGCCCCCCGTAATGGTGCCGGCAAATGCAAGACGGGACTGTCCAATCACAACCAGCAACCGAAATAAATGGTTGCTAGCAATGAATTTAGTTCTTCAGTACATACCGACACTATCAGTTTGCACAGGATCCCAGCAATGGAGTCACACATCTTGGCTTACGTGCTTTCTAATGAGCTAGTGAGTATGGCATTTGCAATGGTGGCTAAAGATAAACAGATCAACCGTGTCCTTGAAGAGCTTTTCTCTGAAGAGGTGAGTTTTCTTGAGTGTTGAAGAAGATCTCGGACCCGTATGATGACGAGCAAGATTTTGCGTTTCCAGACCTTCAAGCTGGAACAACGTGTACAGCCTGAGCCATTCTGAGACAGCGCTGCAATGGTGGCATTCCAGCACTTGGAGTCCCTCACTGGCACAACTCGATCGCTTCAGTCACCAGGCCGTGCTGAGCGCAAGCAGCGCTCATGGCGATCCAGGAAACACTGGTCGGCCTCGAGATGGTCTCAAACAGTTTCTTTGCTCGCTCCAACTCTCCGTTTTGCTGCAACCATGGCCGTGCAAGCCACGACGTCCTGCTCTCAGGTAGACTCGTGAAATATATACTCAGCTTCTTCCAGTTTACAGCCCCGGGAGCACACAGAGATCATCGTCGTGAGCGACACCTCACTCCTCTGGGGCCTCAGGACGAGCAGATAATTCTCGCAGCAGCCACCGAGAGCCGAGTCCCACGGCACAAGATCCCGCCGACGCATGCAGTAGAAAAGCTCCAGAGAATTTTTCAAGTCCGGCCCGAGAATTACGCAGCCATCGTCTCGTTACACAACACGGTGTTGGCGGAGGCAACTTTCGCGAAGAACCGGCTTGCCTCAACGAGAAGATCATTCCGGGCATAGGCAAACACCATCGCGTTCCAACAGGCAGCGTCCCTCACCGGGAGAGTATCGAAGAGCGCTCGAGCTTGATCTAGAGTTCCTCGACTCCGACTATAGGCCGAGATCATCGTCGTGGAGCTCACAACGTCGAAGGTGTTCTCTCGAAGGTGTTCTTGGCGGGCTCGACACTGTCACTGGCAACGTATCCTTGCAGAAGCCCGTTGTAGGAGACGACGTTCCCCTTGGCCATGGCATCGAAGACACTGCGTGCTTCGGTGTTATGCCTGGCTTGGGCATAGCACTGGAGGATGGTGGTTCAAGAACAGGCTTCCCAGGCGGGCATTGCGTGAAAGATCTCGCGAGCGGCCTCCGGATCGTGGTCCTGAGAGAAGCACTGGATCATCGTGTTGAAAGAGATGGCATCCTGGTGCTCCATTCGATCGAAGATGAGCTTGGAGCTCGCGGTATCGTTTAAGCGAGGAGAATGATCGTGCAAGCAGCGATTCCACCACGCGCCCTTCGCTTGATTCCTCGTGCTCGCTGTAAACCTCCTATAAAGATATGCAGAGCTCGATGGAACTTTCACACATGACAACAAATACATTCGGCGGACTCGTCTCTCACAAAGTGGTCGCAGCAGTCCAGGTTCCCTCCCCACTGCGCTCCTCTCGGGCTTCCTCCTCATCGCCAGTGGCCACACAAAATCATGCAACTAGAAAGGAAATGTACCAGGATGCAAAGGCGTCGCCAATGGAAAATAAACATTTCAGCTGCGGGCACCTCCAAGATAATTAAAGGTCCACTCTGTTCACAATAACGAGGAACACATTCTTTGGTATATCCTCCAGCGCGCGGTGGCATCGTGGTGGTATATTATCTCGGCCAGTGCGGCGGCGATGTGAATGCTCCAGACTGGCTGGAACTGGAACTGCAAGATTCGACCGTGTATCATAAATACATATTTTACCGCAATGTAACAAACTAAGACGACCAGGGCGTCAATTTTTCTACGTCATCTAGCTAGGATACATCTTTTTTATTTCAAACTCATTTTTATATTTCATTTAATTAAGATTCTAAATCCCATATTAAATTTTAAATATGGCATAATATATGGTTATTTATATCAGACGCCCATAATACGTTATTAGGAAACTTTGATTTATAAATAACTAAATTACAATAATTTTGGACTTTAATTAAAATATGTTGGCATAAAACATTCAAGTTTAGGGCTGCAATATTTATTTGAAGACCACAATACTTCCTGAATATGTTTAAATACAAGATTCCCATTATTTTGTAATATTAAATTACAACTAAACAAATTTTTCGAAGAATAGTTTTTTTCCCAAATTATTTTTTCTTCTGAATATAAAGTAAGCACATAATCTACTTTTAAAAACAATATATTTTTACCATTAGGAGAAACTAAAAAGCTATCATTGTATTAGAGTATAACACACTAAATCTTAGGTGGCAATAAATAATATCATCGACTAAACTTTTTCTATTTAAATATGCAGTTATAAAATAGAATCATAGAATTTGAAATTATATTTTAATATATATTTATACCCTTCCTTTTCAAAAAATTCTGCACATTCTCTGTTTATAATATCTGTACATAAAGCTATTAAATTTTGCAAACCATTCAATATGTATAGACTTGAAATTGATCTATCTGTATTTTCAATAGAACAATGATCTTTGCATTTAATAAATACTGAAACTATTCTTCTTGAAGTATTGACTTTAGCATCATCACCATAAGTTGCTAGATAACTTTCATCATATCTAAGTTTTTCTAATAATTGATAAAAAGCTCTAATAATTTTACCAATATCATAAGGATTTAAACATCCACTTCTTCGAATAATAGCTTTTTTAGCAATAGATTCATTAAACTTTAAACTTAGCTTAACTAAAAATCTAACTATATCCATTTTAAAACATAATCATGTTTTAATGTTATATATATAAAATGGTGGGACACATGAATTTCTCTCTATAAAGCTATACCAAGCTTTCTTCAATAAATATTCAGATAAACAAAAGAGTGATATGCCAATTGTGCCTAACTTATTAGAAATGATTTTATACTTAGATAAATATTATTTTATTAAACAAATTTGATGTATATTATGCTTTTCCTAGTGTATTTGATGTTTCAATAACAAATTAAGAACTTAGTTTAACAATAAATAGTAACTAAATAGCTAGTTTATTTTATATTTTATATTTTATTTAATATATTTTAACTTCATTAAATCCACTACATGTTTTAGGATTTGGTATAATGATTTTTTAATACAAAATATATTTCAATTATATAGCTTCTATTTAAAAATAATAATAAAGCAAGATTAAAATAAAACAAAATATATTAAAATGTTTTGCCTTTTTGTGGCAGTCATATGTGTCACCAGACAACACTTTTTTGTTTGCTGTAAGCAAAGCTGTTATAGGTGGGATATTTGAGAATATTCTTAGTAT
Source organism: Selaginella moellendorffii (assembly GCF_000143415.4). Classification (NCBI taxonomy): domain Eukaryota; kingdom Viridiplantae; phylum Streptophyta; class Lycopodiopsida; order Selaginellales; family Selaginellaceae; genus Selaginella; species Selaginella moellendorffii. The sequence goes on from NW_003314314.1 coordinate 506,826, forward strand.
ATTCATTTGATGCTTTGGATTAAATGTATTAATATAATCAATGGATTATATTGATTTGAAAGTTTTTAAGAAATTTAAATGTTTATAAATATAATTGTAATTTTTTAATAATAACATTAAATATAAAAGACTTTTGGATATTCTTAAACACCTGGACAAATATTTTTGCCATCTTTCCCAAGAGAGTGTATATTTTATTTCCCAATCTTGAATTATTTAAAATTCAAATTCAATTGAAAAATTAACACAATTTGGGTGCATTAGGGGTGGCTAATGTGCCCCTATCAATGCTACAAGTGTGTTTGGTGTACCTAAAATATGCCTGGATATTTTGGGATATTTTATTAGTGAACAGTTGTTATTCATTTAGATTAATCTTGTGTTTAAACGTTTTAACGATATTTATAATTTATAAACTTTTCCAAGCTCCTCCATGCTCAACAAAAAAAAGTCTATAAACACAAAAGTAAAAGAAGAACCACTATAATATATTAAATGAGGGCTAGATGAAATAAATTCTCAATGACATAAGATCAAACAAAGGAACATCCATTTAAAATTTACAAAACCCAAAGAGCTAAAAGAACAATTATAATTAAAACGCATAATTAACAACAAACCAGTGTTGACATACTAGATTTAAGTTGCTAATGTGTAGAAACAAGTCAATCTGTATCTTTTGGTTCACAAAATCTAGAGCTGTCATGCAAGAATTGCTAACAAGTAGATCTAGAGCTGTTACTTTTAAATCAGCAATGAGACAAGGAAGGAATAGCAGAAGATTTGAAGCAATAGGAGAAGATCTAACCACTAGAAGCTTGACAAGCTCCTCCATAACATCAACAATACCTTAGATTTCCTTCTTGACAGTCAGTAGCTGGTCTTTGGTGAATTGGCTGTGGCAATAGCCTCTATACTGCTAACCAAGCCATTGTATGGCTGCCATGCCAGTGATGTGAGGAAATATGAGTAAGAAAACTAGCAGCCTCACTGTGCTAAACAAGAGAAAGAGACCACAAAGCACATTTCTAAGAGTGATGGCAAGTGATTGAACTTGGTCTCATGTCATGAAGCTTTTAACTTATTCTTCTGGCAAAAGAATTAGGCACTGAAAATATAACTATTGTGATAAAACATATGGCAATCCACCAAAAAGAATCAAGGGCAATGATATTAAAGCATGCAGTGTTGATATAGTCAACTAGTCTATTAATTGGCCAGTTGCTATTTGGAACTGTCAGACCCAACTGTGGCCCAACCATACATTGGGTAAAAATCTACCATTCTAAGTGTGTAAGTACATAGTGTTGATGCTGCCATCTAAATCCCTCTTGAGCAGCACCACTAGCAATCACCACTACCACTAAGAGCCACATGCTTCTCCAAGCACTCCATCATGCTTGCCATACTACCATGCTTTTGATTCAGACCACTATCAACCTATCTGACCAAACTCTAAACAATTGTATTACTTTTACAAACACTCATTTGTTCTTTTTGTAGGAAGAACAAAGATGAAATTAATTGTTTGGTCTTTCTCAGATTTAGTTCCCACCACCATTAGAACCACCATAAACATCATCTCCACACAATCCATCCATTTCTAACTTTGGGCAACAAACAAATTAATCAACTAAGATTGTCATTTTAAATATCCGTCTTACTCGTACAGATTAAAGGCTTCTCCCTTCCTTACACAATCTGCAAAAACAAAAGAGGGGATATTATCTAATCAATCCAACCAACATGTCCAAATTATTTTCTGAATATTTTCATTATAAATTTTTTGTGTTAACACCCTTATTGAAATGAGCATATTCTAAGGATATACTTTACTGCAATGGAGCTCAAATACTTTTAAGGCTCACTTTTGACCAGTCAAATAAATAAGGGCAAAAGTATGGGTCTAACTGAAATATGCATATTCTAAAAGTATACTTTCGAGTCAGACAGTCTTTTTGAAGTTCGAAATTAGGGTAAAAGTGGTCTTGGCGATGTCAACTACTTGGAGCAGCCGGGATGCCTTTCCTGCATTGCTGCGAGGGTTTCTGCGAGTGGGTGTTTGAGAGGTTGAAGAGAATGTTTTCTCTCCTAATCTCATACACTGGTGCGAACCATCAGGCTCGTTATGCTCGTTATGCTGCTGGCACGGTACAAAGCTCTCAGAGTTTTCTTATCTCCACTGATCATACTGGGTGTTTGATCAGGTGTTCGTGACAGGCAACCACGAGTTCGTTTTGCTGAACGAAAATCACATGGAGCTCCTGGTGGAGCAAGGATCAGAAGGTGATCAGGGACGAGGTTTACATCTGTCTGCCCTGCTTCCCCGAGATCAGCCAGCTCCGAGGCAGCCAAATAGGTGATCTTATAGTCTCTTTATCACTCTTCCAGCTCTCAAATTCTCTCATCAATGGAAATCAACAAAAGTCAACAAAGTCAATAAACCTCAAAGACTATTGACTTTCTTTCTAAACAATGTTTATAGTTCACATCGTATGAGACAGCCGCACGATTTGGTGGCGCTCTTGCGATCGTGCGGCTCCCACCGCGCGAGAGGCGAATCCACGCACAGATCTTCTCGATCGAGCACTGGCCCTCGAATTTCCTTGCGAATCAGCTCGTCCTCATGTATATGGCAGATGCAAGAGCGTCGAGGAGGCGTGCAAGGTCTTCAATGGCATCACCCAGCCGGATCTCTTCTTGTGTAACATCATGCTCGACACATTTGCCAAGGACGGGCAATTGTGTCAGGCGAAACACTTCTTTGATTTCATGCCCGCTCAAGATGCCATTTCGTGGAATATGATAATCAAAATTTTTGCCTTAAGCGGAAATTTACACGGCTTACGGCTTAAACTCCTGGAACTCTACCATTTCAGCATTGGCCCAGTTCGGGGAAATACTCCAGGCATACGAGCAGATGAAATGTTATACAGACAACACTATCGTGGCATTGACTGATATAATGTTTGCGTACGAGATGTCTAACCTGGATCAAAGCTTAAGTTTTGTTTGATTCCATGCCGCAGAAAGATGTAATCTCATGGACTGCGCTCCTCGCTGCAAATGCCGGAAGAAGGGACCTTGTGGAACTTGGTCTGCTGCACGACCGTGATCCAGATGCTGGCTCAGAACCGAAGCTTGGATCAAGCACGCGATATCTTTGATCGATTGCCTGAAAGGAACATCGTCGCCTGGACTGCAATGATCCAAGCCTACCTTCAAAGCTGCCAGTTCCACCAAGCGAAGCTATCAACTCCTGATTCCACGCTCTCCACCTTGCTGATCTCTTCCCTCCCGCGAGACGCTTCCATCGACGACGCCATCGCTATCTTCAACCGCAGCTCCCCGTGCGATCCAAGAACCTGGGAGGCGACTCTCTCGGCCTTTTTGCAACTTAGTCTCGTCCAGGAAGCTAGGATCATGCCACAACACTCGACGATCGAGCCATATTGGTGTGGAGAACGAATGGTGCCTAGAGGACGCAGCATGCTCTTCCGTAATGGTGCCGGCAAATGCAAGACGGGACTCTCCAATCACAACCAGCAACCGAAATAAATGGTTGCTAGCAATGAATTTAGTTCTTCAGTACATACCAACACTATCAGTTATTACAGGATCCCAGCAATGGAGTCACACATCTTGGATTACGTGCTTTCTAATGAGCTAGTGAGTATGGCATTTGCAATGGTGGCTAAAGATAAACAGACCAACCGTGTCCTTGTGTTGCTTCTTTTTACTCTTCCTCGGCTCAGAAAAACTCTGGTTCCATACAGTGGACCTGTATGGTGACGAGCAAGATTTTGCGTTTCCAGACCTTCAAGCTGGAACAACGTGTACAGCTTGACTGCTTCTTTGCTACAGCCATTCTGAGACAGCGCTGCTATGGTGGCATTCCAGCACTTACCGGCCCGTGCTGAGCGCAAGCAGCGATCATGGCGATCCAGGAAACACTGGTCGGCCTCGAGATGGTCTCAAACAGTTTCTTTGCTTGCTCCAACTCTCCGTTTTGCTGCAACCATGGCCGTGCAAGCCACGACGTCCTGCTCTCAGGTATACTCGTGAATATATACTCAGCTTCTTCCACTTTACAGCCCCGGGAGCACACAGAGATCATCGTCGTGAGCGACACCTCACTCCTCTGGGGCCTCAGGACGAGCAGATAATTCTCGCAGCAGCCACCGAGAGCCGAGTCCCACGGCACAAGATAACGCCGAGGCATGCAGTAGAAAAGCTCCAGAGAATTTTCAATGAGTCCGGCCCGAGAATACGCAGCCATCGTCTCGTTACACAGCACGGTGTTGGCGGAGCCAAATTTCGCAAAGAACCGGCTTGCCTCAACGAGAAAACCATTCCGGGCATAGGCAAACACCATCGCGTCCCTACAGGCAGCGTCCCTCACCGGGAGAGTATCGAGTGGAGCTCACAATGTCGAAGGTGTTCTCTCGAAGGTGTTCTTGGCGGGCTCGACACTGTCACTGGCAACGTATCCTTGGAGTAGGAGACGACGTTCCTCTTGGCCATGACATCGAAGACACTGCGTGCTTCGGTGTTATGCCTGGCTTGGGCATAGCACTGGAGGATGGTGGTTCAAAAACAGGCTTCTCAGGCGGGCATTGCGTGAAAGATGTCGCGAGCGGCCTCCGGATCGTGGTCCTGAGAGAAGCACCGGATCATCGTGTTGAAAGAGATGGCATCCCGGTGCTCCATTCGATCGAAGATGAGCTTGGAGCTCGCGGTATCGGTTTGAGCGAGGAGAATGATCGTGCAAGCAGCGATTCCACCACGCGCCCTTCGCTTGATTGCTCGTGCTCGCTGTAAACCTCCTATAAAGATATGCAGAGTTCGATGGAACTTTCACACACGACAACAAATACATTCGGCGGACTCGTCTCTCACAGAGTGGTCGCAGCAGTCCAGGTTCCCTCCCCACTGCGCTCCTCTCGGGCTTCCTTCTCATCGCCAGTGGCCACACAAAATCATGCAACTAGAAAGGAAATGTAGCAGGATGCAAAGGCGTCGCCAATGGAAAATAAACATTTCAGCCGCGGGCACCTCCAAGATAATTAAAGGTCCACTCTTAAACACTGTTCATCTTGATGTCTTTTTTATTTCAAACACTTTTTAACTGTATATTTCATTTAATTAAGATTCTAATTTCCATATTAAATTTTAGATATGGCATAATATATGGTTATTTGTATCAGATGCCCATAATACGTTATTAGGAAACTTTGATTTATAAATAACTAAATTACAATCATTTTGGACTACAAAATATGTTGGCATAAAACATTCAAGTTTAGGGCTGCAATATTTATTTGAAGACCACAATACTTCCTGAATATGTTTCAATGCAAGATTGCCATTATTTTGTAATATTAAGTTGCAAGTAAACAAATTTTTAAAAGAATAATTTTTTTCCCAAATTATTTTTTCTTCTGAATATAAAGTAAGCACACAATCTTCTTTTAAAAATAATATATTTTTGCCATTAGGAGAAACTAAAAAGCTATCACTATAAAGAATTGTATTAGAATATAACACACTAAATCTTAGTTGGCAATAAATAATATGATCGATTAAACTTTTTTTATTTAAATATGCAGTTATAGAAATAGAATCATCTGTTTTTAGATTATATTTTATTATATATTTATACCCTTCCTTTTCAAAAGAATCTGCACATTCTGTGTTTATAATATCTGTATTTAAAGCTAATAAACTTTGCAAACCCTTCAATATGTTTAAACTTGTAATTGATTCATTTGTGTTTTCAACAGAACAATGATCTTTGCATTTAATAAATACTGAAACTATTCCTCTTGAAGTATTGACTTCAGCATCATCACCATAAGTTGCTGGATAAATTTCATCATATTTAATTTTTTCTAATAATTGATAAAAAGCTGTAATAATTTTACCAATATCATAAGGATTTAAATATGAACTTCTTCCAATAATAGGTTTTTTAGCGATAGATTTATTAAAGTGTAAAATTAACATAGTAGCTATAACTAAAATGTATATTAATCTAACTTTATCCATTTTCAAAAATATTCATGTTTTTATGTTTTATATATATATATATATATATATATATATATATATATATATATATATATATATATATATATATATATATATATATATATATATATATATATATATATATATATATATATATATATATATATATATATATATATATATATATATATATATATATATATATATAGATATATATATATATATATATATATATATTGGTGGGACATATGAATTTCTCTCTATAAAGCTATACCAAATGTACTTCAATAAAGATTCAGATAAACAAAAGGATGATATGCCAATTGTGTTTATCTCATAATTGTAGCGCATGTGATCATGGGATGAAATTTGGATATACTATCACCGTAGATCTTTGGAACTTTGGGGGATAAATGGGGATAATATAGCCACTAAAGGCTCTTTCATCAAGCAATTGCCTCTTTTCCAGTTGGCTTAAGGGGAGAGAGATAAAGTGCACTACAATAATAAAACAAAATTAAAATAAAACAATATATATTAAAATGTTTTGCCTTTATGTGGCAATCATATGTATCAATAACAGTTTTTTGTTTGCTATAAGTAAAGCTGTTATAGGTGGTATATTTGAGAATACTCTTATAATATTATCATTTGATACTTTGGATTAAATGTAGTAATAGAATCAATGGATTATATTGATTTGAAAGTGTTTAAGAAATTTAAATTTTATAATTATAATTGTGAAAAAATATTAATAACATTAATTATAAAAGACTTTTGCATATTCTTAAACACCTTCTGTCAAACCGGACAAATATTTTTGCCATCTTTCCCAAGAGAGTGTGTATCTTGTTTCCCAATCTTGCCTTATTAAAAATTGAAATTACAAATGAAAAATTAACACAATTTAGGTGCATTAGGGGTGGCTAATGTGCCTCTATCAGTGCTACAAGTGCAATTGGTGTACCTAAAATATGTTCAGATATTTTGGGATATTTTATTATTTAACAATTGTTATTTATTTAGATTAATATTGTGTTTAAAAGTTATAATAATATTTATAATTTATAAATTTTCCCAAGATCCTCCATGCTCAACAAAGTTTTTTTATAAACACAAAAACAAAAAAAAGCACTAAAATAAATTAAATGAGGGCCAGATGAAATAAATTCTCAATGATATAAGATCAAACAAAGGATCCATTTTAAATTTACAAAACCAAAAGAACTAGAAGAACAATTATAATTAAAACCCATAGGACAAACCAGTATTAGCATACTAGATTTAAGTTCCTAACGTGTAGAAATCTCTCAATTTGTATGTTTTGGTTCACAAGACAAGATATAGAGCTGTTGTGCAAAAATTGCTAACAAGTAGATCTAGAGCTGTTGCTTTTAAATCAGCAGTAAGACAAGGAAAGAATAGCAAAAGATCTAAAGCAATAGGAGAAGATTTAATAACTAGAATCTTAGTAAGTTCCTCTACAGCACCAACACCTTAATTTCCTTCTTAGCAATCAGTAGTTAGGTGTAAACTCTTGAGTTTGGACTTCCCGAGAAGTCACCTAGCCCAGTACTATTCAAACCCAAGGACATTTAACCCCAAATATCTTAAAACCTAATTAGAAATTAATAACAAAAATAACCTTAATCGATTGGAAAAAGGGGTGCACTTTTATTCATGGCCCTTTCCCTTTATATTTAAACCTTATGGATCGTCTCTCAAATTATTTTCTTTGGTTACTTACAATCCACCATGCTTTATTGCAAATTCATGCCCTTGTGAGCAAAAGTTGAGAGTTGCAGCTCTCTCGAGAGCCCCACTCTCTTAACACCCTACCCTTTAAGTCAAGCTCAGCGGGAGCAAATTAGACCAACCAGATGTCAATCAATATGTGGTGTGATTCCCTTAGCCAACCAACAAAGTCAGATCCGAGACCCCTCTGATGCCAAATGTAAGCTCTTGAGTTTGAACTTCCCAATAAGTCACCCAGCCCAGTATTATTTAAACCCAATGACACTTAACCCTAAGTATTCCAAGACTTTTAACCGATTGGAAAAAAGGGTGCACTTTTGTTCATGGGCCCTTTCCCTTTATATTTGAACTTCATAGATCGTTTCTCAAGTTGTTCTCTTTGGTTGTTTACACTAGGTCTTTGGTGAATTAGCGGTGGCAATATCCTCCATACTATTAACCAAGCCATTGTGTGGATGCTATGCAAAATCAAAGATGGTGTGAGGAAATATAAGCAAGAAAACTAGCAGCCTCACTGTGCTAAACAAGAGAAAGAGACCACAAAACCCAACAATTGAGAAGAAATCAAAGCACATTTCTAAAAGTGATGATAGTTAATTGAGCTTGGTCTCATGTTGTGAAGCTCTTAACTTATTTCTCTGGCAAAGGAGTTAGCCATTGGAAATATCACAATACCATTGGAAATATAACTATTGTGAAAAAACATATAGCAATCCACCAACAGACCCAACTATGGCCCAGCCATATATTGAAGTGTGTAAGTACATATATGCCATCCCACCTCCTAGTGTTGGATGCTGCCATCAAAATCCTTATTGAGTAGCACCACTAGCAATCACCACTACCACTAAGAGCTACATGCTTCTCCAAGCACTCCATCATGCTTGCCATACTCATGCTTTTGATTCAGAACACTATCAACCTCTCTGACCAAACTCTAAACAATTGTATTACTTTTGCAAACACTCATTTGTTCTTTTTGTAGGAAGAACAAAGCTGAAATTAGTTGTTTGGTCTTTCTCACATTTAGTTCCCACCACCATTAGCACCACTATAAACACCATTTCCACCTGGGCTTAACTTTGGGCAACAAACAGTTATTTAAATATCAGTCTTACTCGTACAGATTAAAGGCTTCTCCCTTCTTTACATAATCCACGAAAACAAAAGAGGGGATATTATCTAATCAATCCAACCAACCATGTCCAAATTATTTTCTAGTTTTGGCTGAGAGATTTATATTATTTTCATTATACATTTTTTGTGTTAATGCCCTAGATTCGGACATTGAAATGAGGATATTCTAAGGATATACTTTACTGCAACAAACACTTTTACTTTTGACCAGTCAAATAAGTAAGGGCGACCTAAGTAAGTTATAACTAAAATATTTTCAAGTCATTAGGGTAAAAGTGTGAGCATTTCGATGCTTGGCGATGTCAACTACTTGGAGCAGCTGGGATGCCTTTCTCGCATTGCTGCGAGGGTTTCTGCGAGTGGGTGTGTGAGAGGTTGGAGAGAATGTTCCCTCTCATAATCTCATACACGCATGCGAACCAGCAGGCTCGTTATGCTGCTGGCACGGTATAAAGCTTTCAGAGTTTTCTTTTCTCCGCTGATCATACTGGGTGTTTGATTAGATGTTCGTGACCGGCAACCGCGAGTTTGTTTTGCTGAATGCAAATCACATGGAGCTCCTGGTGGAGACGTTTATGGAGCGGCACAGGATCTGGTGTGGTTCGTGAGCAAGGATCAGAAGGTGACCAGGGACGAGGTTTACATCTGCTTCCCCGAGATCAGCCAAATAGGTGACCTTATAGTCTCTTTATCACTCTTCCAGCTCTCAAATTCTCTCATTTCTTTTGCAGCTCGCCGTCGTCTCGCCTCTGTGATGGCTCTCAAGCTCGCTCCAATTCATCAAGAACTTCAAAACGTCAATGGAAATCAACAAAAGTCAACAAAGTCAATAAACCTCAAAGACTATTGACTTTCTTTGCATCCTAAACAATGTCCATCGTATGAGACAGCCGCACGATTTGGTGGCGCTCTTGCGATCGTGCGGCTTCCATCGCGACCTGGCGCGCGGTCGGCGAATTCACGCGCAGATCCTGTCGTGCGAGCAGTGGCCCTCGAATTTCCTTGCGAATCAGCTCGTCCTCATGTATGGCAGATGCAAGAGCGTCGAGGAGGCGTGCGAGGTCTTCAATGGCATCACCCAGCCGGATCTCTTCTCGTGTAACATCATGCTCGACGCATTTGCCAAGAACGGGCAATTGTGTCAGGCAAAACACTTCTTTGATTTCATGCCCGCTCGAGATGCCATTTCGTGGAATGTGATAATCAAAATTTTTGCCTTAAGCGAAAATTTGCAATGCCTAGACACTGTGTGTAATCGGCTGCCTGCTTACGGCATAAACTCCTGGAACTCTATCATTGCAGCATTTGCCCAGTTCGGGGAAATACTCCAGGCTAAGCTTTTCTACGAGAAGATGAAACGTTATACTGACGACACTATTGTCGCATCGACTGCTATAATAGTTGCGTATGGGAGGTCTAACCTGGCCCACGAAGCTAAAGTTTTGTTTGATTCCATGCCGCAGAAAGATGTAATCTCATGGACTGCGCTCCTCGCTGCAAATGCCGGAAGAAGGGACCTTGTGGAACTTGCAAGAATGATCTTCGCGGCCATGCCGCAGTGGAACTTGGTCTGCTGCACGACCATGATCCAGATGCTGGCTCAGGACCGAAGCTTGGATCAAGCACGCGATATCTTTGATCGATTGCCTGAAAGGAACATCGTCGCCTGGACTGCAATGATCCAAGCCTACCTTCAAAGCTGCCAGTTCCACCAAGCGAAGCTCCTCTTCGATCAAATCCCATTCCCTCCCGATTCCACGCTCTCCACCTTGCTGATCTCTTCCCTCCCGCGAGACGCTTCCATCGACGACGCTATCGCTATCTTCAACCGCAGCTCCCCACGCGATCCAAGAACCTGGGAGGCGATTCTCTCGGCCTTTTTGCAACTTAGTCTCGTCCAGGAAGCTAACAGCGTCTTCTGGATCATGCCACAGCACTCGACGATCGCTTGCACGATCATTCTCCGCGCTCAAACCGATACCGCGACCTCCAAGCTCATCTTCGATCAAATGGAGCACCGGGATGCCATCTCTTTCAACGCGATGATCCAGTCCTTCTCTCAGCACCACGATCTGGAGGCCGCTTGCGAGATCTTTCATGCAATGCCCGCCTGGGAAGCCTGTTCTTGGACCACCATCCTCCAGTGCTATGCCCAAGCTGGGAATATCACCCAAGCACGCAGTGTTTTCGATGCCATGGCCGAGAGGAACGTTGTCTCCTACAACGGACTTCTCCAAGGATACGTTGCCAGTGACAATTTTGAGCTCGCCAAGAACACCTTCGAGAGAATGCCCGAGCACGACGTTGTGAGCTCCACGACGATGATCTCGGCGTATAGTCGGAGTCGAGGAACTCTCGATCAAGCTCGAGCGCTCTTCGATACTCTCCCGGCGAGGGACGCTGCCTGTTGGAACGCGATGGTGTTTGCCTATGCCCGAAATGGTTTTCTCGCCGAGGCAAGCCGGCTCTTCGCGAAAGTTGGCTCCGCCAACACCGTGCTGTGTAACGAGATGATGGCTGCGTATTCTCGGGCCGGGCTCGTCGAGAAATCTCTAGAGCTTTTCCACTGCATGCCTCGACGAGATCTTGTGTCGTGGAACTCGGCTCTCGGTGGCTGCTGCGAGAATGATCTGTTCGTCCAGGCGAGAGAAGTGTTTGACTTGATGCCTCAGAGAAGCGATGTGTCGCTCACGACGATGATTTCTGTGTGCTCCCGGGGCGGTAAACTGGAAGAAGCTGAGCATATATTCACGAGCATACCTACGAACCAGGAGAACGGCGTGGCTTCCACGGCCATGGTTGCAGCGTATGCTCGAAACGGAGAGTTGGAGCGAGCGAAGAAGCTATTTGAGACCATCTCGAGGCCGACCAGTGTTTCCTGGATCGTCATGATCGCTGCTTGCGCTCAGCACGGCCTGGTGACTGAAGTGATCGAGTTGTTCCACAGTATGCCGGTGAGGGACTTCAAGTGTTGGAATGCCACCATTGCAGCGCTGTCTCAGAACGGCTGTAGCAAAGAAGCAGTCGAGTTGTATAAGTTGTTCCAGCTTGAAGGTCTGGAGCCGAGCGAGATCACTGTGCTGAGCGTGTTATCTGCCTGCAGCCGTGCTGGATTGCTGGCCGAAGGTTACGAGTGTTTCAAGTCAATACAAGCGGACGACCGGCTGAAAAAACTGATGTCACCGGAACATTACGCTTGCATGGTTGATCTTCTCTCTCGAACTGGGAACTTGTCCGAGGCCCGGGCTTTCATAGAAAGCATGCCTCTCGCTGCAAGTAGTTCTGTTTGGAATTCACTGCTGGGTGCTTGTGGAACTCAGAGTGAAAAGCTCCTGGGTATAACAGCTGCACAACAAGCCATGGAGCATCCCAACGCAAGATCCTGCTCGTCACCATACGCGGCACTCGCAAACGTCCACTGCATGGAACTAGATTTTTTATGAGCCAAGCAAGAGAGTAAAAGTGACAAGGGATCACCTTATGGTTTCGTTATTCCTCCTCTGCGACTGCCACCATAACATCTTCTATTGACCACGTTCGACGCTCAGCTTTGTTTGGTGGATTTATGATGGCACGCTCAGCTGCAGCAGGCCGGTAACCGATGATAATCTCGTGTCTTTGCCTTGCACGGATCATCACCTCGTAAAAATTCAGCTCCTCTTGGTCATACAAGTAGAGTGCTGCAGTTCGTATGTATAATTCATTGCCCTGTAAAAACAAAACAAAGATTCAAAAAGGAAAACAAAGAACGAAAAGGAACTCACCTCTTCAGAGAAAAGCTCTTCGAGGACACGGTTGATTTGTTTATCTTCAGCCACCATTGCTAATGCCATACTCACTAACTCATTAGAAAGCACGTAATCACCTATCTTAGAGACTGAGACCAGATGCCTTGTTCTAGAGTCAAGGATCTCGCTGATAATGATTGACTTGTTAGAAGCTTGCTCCATTTCTCGTATCCAAGATGTGTGACTCGAGCCTGCTTGCCGAATTTGTACAGTTTTTGTTTCTTTGTAAGGCAGCCGTTTGGACTGAAAAACAAAATTAAGGAATTTTGTATCGCAAAGTAGGATCTGAACGTACCTGAATATCTCGAATCAATAGCAGCGTAGCTAAGGAGCGCGAATCTGCTTTAACAACAGACTCTTCCAGAGCCTCATCTGCCAGGATCAAAATCTATCCGTACAATAGATAGTGAAAACGTTTTTAAAAAAAGATCTAGCAATCTGTCCATACCGAATCAAACGTTTCCAAAGGAAGACTTTCAAGGTGACGACGAATGACCGCATTTCCCTCGCGGTGTACGAGCTTGATATTAAACAACAACTGCGGATCAAGTCCACCATCCAACAGTTTCTTCTCCCTCTCATGCTCGGGGACTTCGCTAAACATCCATAACTCGGAACCTTGGGCAAGGAAAGCTTCCAGTACCTGCAAAAAGAAAGAAACAAACTTGGTAAGACACTCATCTTTAAAGCACTAGAAAGCATTCAGAGAGAAAAGTAGTGGGAAGTGGGAGGAATATCGGTGTCTGCTTCAGCTGCGCTCATGGGACCTCCACGAGTAACCTTACCATTATCATGTCATCCATGTCTCGTCTCCAACCACAAAACAAAACCTTCTCAGGATACTTTCGGTGTGACATGACTTTCGGCAGAGGTCCCGCTCGCACCTGCAGCCGGGGGAGGGGAAAGGGTGAGCACAGCAGAGATCTTGCCATCTTACCATAATCATATCCTCAACATCACGGCGCCAACCACAGAGAAGCATCTTCTTTGGGACCTTTGGCTTTCGACAAACGTCTAGTTCAGGTGAAACATTTTCAACCTGGTCACATGAGACGTTCCATTTTCAGTCCGCTACTATGCTTTCTCTCCCCCCAAACTTACCTTTTTTTCTTCCTAGACTATAAGCTTCCTATGACTACTTTGCTAGTAAACTTGAAAAGCAAAAGATACAGTTCGTACCTTTGGCACAGGAGCTGGTGCGTAAGTGTCGTCATCTTCTGCAATAACCAGAAGCTCGTCCCCTTCAAGTAGTATGTAGTCGTCTTCCGGGTTGAGAAGAATGCGGCCATTGGAGGCTGCTTTCACTCCACAAGGTACAGCATCCGGGAAGCTGATCAAAACGTCTTTGAAGTTCAGGCCATCCAGCTGAGGCCACCTTTTGATGTAGAACTCGGCGTTGTCAAACCCGAGTATGTCCTCCCAGATCTGCAAAAGCAAGAAGACTTTAAGACAAAGGATGGTTGATGTCGAACCTGAGCAAGTCCCGGTTGTCTTGCACATTGGATCATAAGGCGGCCAATCACGTCATGTGCTACTACTGTCTCTACCATTTCTCCACCGACGAGCTTCACCAGTGGTTCGTTGTCGATGTCGCTTAGCTCTACTACAACATGTCCCTTGAGCCCTTCCTTGACTCCGGCAAGGCTTAGCACCACACGTAATGCTCGCGCGTCACTCTACAACATCAAAACCATTAGGACAAGGACAGTCGTTTGCAAGGTTTTACCTGATCCGCATTCTCGACTTCTGCAAGAACTATAATTGAACGCGCTTTAGAAACTGAAACCTGGTTTCACAAGTTAAGGTGTCATGTAAGAAATAAGTCTCTGGTACCTTCTTGAGGTCGGCCATAATGAGAGGACTACCACTTCTGCATATTACTGAAGTTCCCATGAAATCAAACTCCAACTTTGCTATGTCAATCTCCATTTGCTCCTTATCTCGCTCTGCCAGTACAACGACAATGCTGCCACCTAAACTCTGATTTGCAATTGCTAATTGTTTCAAGAGCGATCCCTGAAAGCATGTATTAGTCCGGAGCCGAAAACTAGAGAAGCAAAATCCATGCTTACCAATTTATCACTCCATCCAAGAACCAGTGTATGGTTACTCTCTATAACTTCGCTTTTGCCTTTCTTGAGCGAGTCCACCTTCTCTGAAATGGCGTCCGAAACGAGTCCCAACATGAGAGCAAAAATAAGAAGTCCTCCCAAGCTGATGCAGACCGAAACAAATCTCGGACCAAAACCGATGTTGTCTGCGTGATTTCCAGAGTCTGCAACATAAGTCCACGCCCTCCAAAAGGCATCCCAAATGCTATCCTGGCTAACGGCATACAGTGCTAATCCCCCTACGACTATAAGCACTAGAGTTGCCAGCAACAGTGCTAGCGGCTTCACGTAAGAAAAAGAAGAAAAAACGACGTCTACCCTGTAAGCTAACCTCGTACTCAATGGGACCTCTTCTTCGTTGCTTCTGTCACTCAGCCCAAGCTTGGGAATCTGATCGAGAAACTTATGCAGGAGAAACGGCATGACCAGGAAAAAACTGGAAAGGAGCAAGGCATAGTTTCTAATTCCTCTCGTACGCAACACTTCTACCTCAGTTTCTACTTCCCGGATAATCTGCGGATCGATTGTTTCAACCTCTCTGCAAAACTTGACTCGTACGCTGCATTCTGTCAGCTCTTTCCTGGTTTTAGCCACCTCTTGCTGCAAAAACAAGCAGAAAAGGTCAATCGATGGCTCGATGAAAGTTGTTATACCTCCAGATGAACTGCCTGGTCCCGCATAGCCAAGGCATACAAAAGAACAACTGAGCATGCGATGGATAGCTGGAAACGAGAAACACGTAGACCAGAAAATCTTTCTCGAAGAAAAGCCTTGAAGCTTACCAATATAAACGTCGTAGGCCATAGGTAGGATCTCTTTGTTTCCAAACTCACGGCCGGCACTGTTGCATGCTTCGGAATGTTGATCCTTGTAGCAAGATCACTCGAAAAATTGTGTACTCCCTCAGGACATAGACCAGGAAGTTCTTCCGCTGAAAGGACCGGCTGAGGCAGTGATTCTCTTCCTGGCTTCTCAAGCTCGGGGTCGTCTTTGTGAAGTAGATCCGCATTCCAGGAAACCACTGTTTTTCCAGACTCTTTTGCTGCTTCCCCCTTCTTCGAAACCTTTCCAGGCCTGGAAGTGACTGCATCAGGGGAGGAGCTCGTTGCTGTAGAGGCGTTGAACCGTCTGATAGCGGGCAACAGTGGACCTGGAATTCTGCCGGCATTGGTCGGAGAGATCGAGCGAGACCGTCGTAGAGGCCGTCTCACTGTCGAAGATCTTAGCAAGCTCGGTGCTGAGTTTGGCGGGCCAAGCTGAGCTAGATCGTCTTTCCCACGCATCCTTCTAAAAAGAAACCGCACAAAGTAGATGTCATAGCTTCGAGCTAACAAAGGAAGGAAAGCATTTGTACCTTTCTCATTCGTGGACGCCATTGAGCAACATTGTCAGAGCTTTAGAACTGGAAACCAAGAGTTTTGAGGAAAGAAAAAAAAAAATTTAGAGAAAACGCTCATACCATTTTTATTCGAGAAACCATATGATCTTCTCGTCAGTGGCGAGAATGCTTGGAGCTCAAAACCGGGACTCCAAATCTGAGGCACTTGAATACCCTGTGAACAAACAGTGCCAGTGCCGAATAAACTTCTCGAGACTGTAGATCACGAGAAATCATGTCGCATATGCGCTTCCAGAATCCAGAGTTTTTAAATTCATCCTCCTGTTTCGATCGAAAACACAAAATCATACCTCGATGGAAGAAACATACTAAAGAATCTAGGCAAGAAGAACTCGTCCAGAAAATCAACCAGGAACAAATTTCACTCGATCAGCCTCAGCTTCGATCGCGGCCGCTATGCGATCAATCTAACAATCCAAGGATCCAATGGCCCGCAACTTAGTGAGTTAAGGTTTCTTGCCATTGCCTCCACACAAGACTTCAAACGAAACATCACTAGTCTTCTCTTGGGATGGACTCCTCTCACACCTCTTAATCGTATGCCTCCAATCACAGGAAGCATCGGCCGCGAAGGGCATGCTGGCGAGCAAATCCCGCGCACACCCAAGGAATCCCCCTTGGACCTAGGTTCCTTTTTTCTAGGCTCGTTGTCTTGGAAGATTGCACATTCCATTTGTTCCACAATTATTTGTCTATCAAATAGTCTTTCTAAACCTCCTTGTGAAATTGTTTGGCAAATGACTCAGCACATGAAAGAGGAGACAATCCACCTTCCAAAGCTTGGGTTTGATCCCCGGTGGGGATGGTGAAAGATAAATTCATCCAACTGAGTTACTGTAAAGTTCACTATTAGCATGAAATTGTGCTAGAGTTATTAGCCATTTAAGTTATGCATGAAGTACTTACATTTATTATTAATCATTTTTGTTTTATTTTGAGTTGGATAAAAACGTTGTATACTTTAAACAGCTTAACTTAAACTTACAAATATTTATTTCAAATATATTTTAATTGTGCAAATTTGTCTTTCTTTTCATGCAATTATTACTTTTACTCATCATTGTTTAAGATATGCACCACACTTATTTTCAAACAATAAATGCAATATATATCTTAAAAATTCACTTAAATCAATATTTAAAATTAAATATAATAAACATGATAATGATAAAATTTTAAAACATTAGCTATAAAGAAACCCCCACCTGAATATGTTTATTCTTGTCAAAAATAAAGAAACAAGTCTAGCCAATTATTCTCATCTTTTATAGGAAACATAATGCCCTAAATCAATTCTAATCTAAATTCTAATCTAGTTCCTTCTCAAACTCGTCATCATAGCTGATTTTTGGGAATAAAAATGGGCAATTTTATGTGATTACACTATATATATATATATATATATATATATATATATATATATAAAACAGAACTTGGTTTTTATAATGAATATTATGTGGATACATTAATTTATTAGTTTAAAAATTTTAAAATATATTAATTATATAGTTGATTTATTGTTATTTTTATTTACAATATTAAGCAAAACTTAAAGGATATAAATGATGGATAACTTAGTGGATGGCATAGAAATTTTAAAGGTAATTGTTTAAATATTTAAAATTATACTACTCAACTTTGATTTTTTATAAGAAAAAAGTAAAAAAGTTGATTATATAATTTGAAATAATAAATTAGATTTGATATAAATTTGTTTGTATTTTCAACTTAGACTCAGTTGTTAGCAAAAGTACATGATTGGTTTGAGACTGAGTCTAAGTTATGGTTAAGGTAAGAGATTTATTTATTTAATTATTCCAGCTTAAATCCATCGTACAATTGCATGATCTTATGCTCTTAGATCATGAGCGCCCACGCTCATGATCTAAAACATTACATTCTTGCATTTTCTGATTCGTCCGAGGACGCTATTAAAGATGACGCGCGTTATAAAAGCTTTGAGCTTTGAGAGAAGAAAACAAAAAATGAAAGAAAAAGCCATTTTTTTTCTCGTTAGTGGCAAGAGTCCTCATGTACCCAAACACAAAGAAAGAAGAAAGAGCAGGAGAAAATAAAAAGACCTTTCCTCCCATGTATGATACTTTCAAAACGCCAGCTCCGCGAACAATCGCTCAAGATCATCCGCCTCCGTGGAAGTCCGGTCCTGGCAGGTGCGCGACGAGATTAGGGCAAAAATAAACTCGTCGCTCGCTGCTCACCTGGCGTGGGATTTTGAGAAGATCGAGCATTTTGCCCAGGACCTTGAGACGATGGATCGCATACGCGCTTGATCGCGGCAGCTTTTTCACTCGATCGACCTCAGCTTCGATCGCCGCCTCCCGCGTCTTGTCGTCGCCGCATTGTGGCTTGACGCGATCAATCTCCATGGCCAAGAACCTAAAGATTTACCCTCAATGCCAGAAACCCGAGGACTAAAAACAATGTGACTCCATGGCCCAATGGATAAGGCGCTGGTCTACGGAACCAGAGATTCTGGGTTCGATCCCCAGTGGAGTCGATTCTTTATATATACATATTTTTATTTTATTACAAATACAAATGCGAGCCTCCCCTTTATATCGTTATATAGGCATAACAGGCGTTATGCGACAGTACAATTTTTGATATTTTATCGATATATTCTGTTAAGCCTTTTATGCGCATTTTTACATGACTGCTTTTTACCCAGGAAGATAAAAATCCATGGTGTCCACTGGTAAATTTAGCACTGACGTCTCAACCTTCCAAAGAAAATCACAACGATGATCAAAGAAGAATAGAGAGAACCGTATACCTCTTCAAATGGAACAAACACGAATGGCGCTAATCCTTTTTTGTGAGTCACGGCAGGCACATTCGGGTTGTGGCTCTCGTCTTCCTCCCAGTTCTCCACGGAGCTCAGGATTTCCTCGTCGGTGCTAACTTCGATGTCGTCCAGGCCACTGGTGACGAGCAGCAGCAAATCCAGTCGATTGTTTGCACCTGGAGTAGTACTACGAATTCTGCAATACAAAACCATGAAGAAAGATCTTTGACAAACTCAATCTTACTTGAGGCGAATTCTCAGCACTGTAGGCCGTAGCCCCGGATAAACCACGGCCGCATCCACCTACAAAAGAACTTTGGCGATTCAGATAAAGAAAAAGGGAGCACCTATTTCATTGCCTGGGATTGTGCGAGCGTGTACCGTCCCCCGTAAATGTTCTCCTTGGTAGCGCGCCGATTCATTGTCTTTGCGATTTCCTTAAGCCTCAGCGCAGTATTCTAAAGCACAAAAGGATGTAAGCTCCGAGAAAATGTGCAGAGGAACTTCGCTACCTTGTAGAGGAACCTTCCATTCGGAAAGAAACGAATATATCTGTAGTAGCAGACCTGGAACGACGAGAAAAAAAGCCATAAGTTCATCCAAAACGGGAAGAGATCATCTTACCAGATGAACTGGATTCGTAACCTTCCATTCAGCAACACCGGCGCGAATGTAAGTGTTGCGGCTCACATAAATACCTGGGACAAGCACCTCAGTCACTCGAAGATCTTAAAGAGTAACTGCAAGGAAACCATCAAAGCGAAGCCTGGGACGATGATGCCACATTTTTCGCCAAGAGCCACCGTAGTTCTGAGTCAATATCTTTCTGTTTCCTTCGACACCATGAAGCTGGAAGGTCATCACAGCAAAGTCACGTTAAAACATGGAGAGAGAAAAGAAGTGCTCTTGCCTGCCATGTCTTTAAGCATGCCAAGCGCCAAAAGACGGGATTGCGAATAGCATATCGCCACTTTCTACACACACACGACGCCTTTCCCAGCGTGTAGGGAGACAGACGCATAAAAATCTGTGAGCAGCACACTTAGAACAGCAAACGAAGAAAAATGGCAAAAACCTCATGAAGTATATCTTCGGAAAGTTTCCGATGCAATAGAGAAGGATCGAGTTCGATCTGGTAGCTTTGAGCAACCGGACGTATTCTGGTACCGTAAAGATCTAGCAAAAGAATAAAAAAAGATGAAAATGTAGAACTTCAATCCTCGAGCAAAGAATAGTACGCTTACCCAGCCAAGGTCTCGCTGTTACAAAGTACTTCACTGGTCTGTACACTTCTGTGTCGTTAATAATCGGATGAAAAACCATAGCCATTGCCCCCTGGAAAGAAGAAACCTAGTGCTCAGATCAATTCCTAGAGACTGCTATACCTTTCCACGATCGCGTCTACAAGCTGCGCCTAGGCTTGGGGAGGATGAGCGCCTTGAATTTCACCTGCAAACACGCGCCCGTCGATCAAATCCCTCGAATTCCCACGAGAACTTACGATCAAGCGCGCCATAGGCCGTGCTGCCGCCTCACAATTGAAAACCCTCGCCAATGATATCGTACGGAGATAATATTCTGCCTACGTGGCTAAGCAAGTTTTATTAAAGATAAACAATTTATCTTAAATAATGGAGGGGTCCTCGTCTTGTTAGATCATCCTCTTCATGTTCTCTTCCTTGAGCACCACAGTGACGACCACGCCGCCATCGCTGGATGGGAAGAGATAGATCTTCCCTTCGTGAAGATCATTCGTCCCAAACGTGATCCCGCACGGTTTCCCAAATCCAAACTCCGATTTCTCCACCGGGTGCTGGTTGGAGCTCACCGACTGGCCAAACGGCGTCACTCGAACCGGGCGAGGGGCCTGCATCATCCAAAGTATGGTGCTCAAGGCACTCTCCGCCCTGGCGCCATCGAAAGCCTGGATCGCGTCGTGGATGGTCCGAGCTGCGAATGGAAGCCCCCTGTTCTTGAGATCGCCGGCGCTGGCAATGGCTGACAATCCGCAGATGGCGTTGCCAAAGTAGGAGGTGGGGATGGAAGCGATGCGCCCGCGGCAACTGGCGAGGACGAAGAACCTGACAGTTTGCGAATCCGGGAATCCCTGAGCGATGACCGTTCTCTGCCAGAACTCCGCGCAGAGGGCGACGTAGGTGCTGAATCGAGCGTCGCTGCTGCCAGCCGCCGCCCGGGATTTGAGCTCCGCGATGGCGGAGCGATCGAATCGGTACTGCCGGGTGGCCAGGGGTGACGAATTGGGTACGACGAGGGGCATTTTCTCCGCGCTAGGGACGATCTCTGCTCCCCAATATCCCACCGCGTTTCTCATGTGCTCCTCCTCGCTCAGCTCCAATCCCTTGTAGTTGTAAGAAATCACCGGGGGAGGGGAGATCATTTGGCCTGTTCTAGCGATTTCTGCCCAGGAGGTCATGAAATGCCAGAAACTCACTCCATCAGCTACCTGGTGGCTGAATCCCACTCCCAGGCTCACTCCTCCACATCCAAATCGTGTGATCTAACAGGATTTGTCAGCGATGATGGAAGAATCAGTGGCAACAACCATACCTGGACGAAGAGCAGGGGATCCTCGATTTTCCAGGGATATGCCGGTGGAGGGCTCCCAATCTGGCAAAGCGTGTCGCAGAACTCGCAGGGCTCGAAGAATCCAAGCTGGGCCAGCGACTTCTTGGTCGTGGCAACAGTGAATTTGGCGCTGAAATCCACAGAGGAGCAATCGAGCTCGAGAGCAGGGGTCGAGACTCCATCGCCGGCACGCATGCGCGACGCGAATGGATAGAAGGGGACGAGGACCTCCGCGAGGCTGCTCTTGAGCAGATCCTCCACATTCTCGGGTGCCGATCTGTAGAAGAGGATTCTTTTCTGGTATCCGGCATACCCCATGAGGCGATCGAAAGTGGAAAGCTCGAATTTTGGTGGATGATCGAAAGCATTGGCCGGAGTGACGAACTCGCTGGACACTATCGCAACTTCCTCCATCGCGAGGTTTTCCAATTCACTAGCTCCTCTTCCGTGGATCTGACACGACTTTGCTGTTTCAATATACTACGACAAATATGACCGTCTTAAATGCTAATGGTAATTAAACGTTGGGAAAGACTTAGACGTTGCTGCCGTCCATCTCATTTGCATCTGCTTCGTTGCTTCGTTGCTGCCGTCTTCTATTCTATCTTATTTGGATCTTATAAGCTTCGATCGCATGAGAAGGAATACAAATATCTCGGCTATGTGATTCATCGCACTCAGCCTTGGGTGGAGCGGAGGAAAGGAGCCCAACGAGCATACTACATGTTATGCAATCATGGTCATGGAGTCGGGCTTGTTACTATGAGAGATCCTTGCGTGGCACAGGGCCATTGTATATGTTCAGAAAAGCAGATTCTCCCACTTGGACAAACTGGCAGACGCTCTCGATCAAGAAACTCACAAAGGATGGTGGCGATGTGAAAGGAGTGGACCAAAAGATTTAGCTTCGACTTGGAGATCCTCACAGCAGTCTACCCAGTCATGGACACAGATAGCTCTCGTCACATGGCTGTGCCCGAGGAAAAAGACCAAGTACAACATCTACCAAGACTCGGTCAAACGAAATCATCGGCCCCATGGTGTACAACAAGCTATCAAATGAAGAACACTAGCACGATACCGTATGGGGAGTCACCACCTACTCATGGAACTTGGACGCAGAGAACAACCGCCAATTCCGCAGGACTAACGGATTTGCCCAGTTTGTCGTGGAGAGGTTGCACACATTTTCAAAGTATGCTCAGCATATCACGATCTATGTCACCCCGAGGCTCTCTGGAAGCTGGAGACACATCAAATCTTGCAAGCAACACAGCAGATCAGTGAACTGGCCCAGTTTCTCACACGGATGGAGATGTGCTGACAAACAATCATTACACAGAGAATGCATGGGATACACACCATGGAAGCCACAAATAAAAGGAAACAATATATGCAGAACAGACAACACAAACGACCCAGGGGTGGAAGCATCCAACCGACAGACGCAAACAAAGGAAAGGTGGCTGAAGTGCACACCGCAACAGCCGAGTGAACATCCGGAGGTGGATATAGAGGCGAGGAAGAAAGAACGGCAGCAAATATCCTGCCACGTAAGCACTCCTGCCACGTCAGCGTTACTCGCGACTCCTGCCACGTCAGCGTCTTTCGCGATCTCTTGCTTCCTCAGGCCACCAAAGTAAAAAAGCAAAAGTGAGGCCTGCTGCGCCTTGGAGGCTAAAAATATAGCCAGATTGTGGCAGACACAAAAGGACCCCTCCTGGGACGAGAAAGGGAGGAGGGAGCGGCGGGAGTAAGGACCTTATAGCGGCCCAGGCGGGGAAATTTGTTTGCACAGTCTCATGCTTCTTGGTTAGGCACTGTGAGACTGCCAAAACAAAATATGTATGAATGAATGAATGAATATTGTTTTCTATTTACTCCTAATGGAGTTGTGTTGTTAGTTTAGATACTTTAGCTTAATAACAAGTTTTAAAATGCTTGGTTATCGTATTCCCTCATGTACTGCTGATTGAATGGTTGTAACATGTCACTTATCCCCTAGTTGAGAGCTGCATCAGCACTATTTGATACTGCTGGTGCGTTGGCAACTGGCTTTGATTTTAACTCGTATTGTTCTACAGGCTGAGTACATAAGTCTGTTGGTAATCCTTAGCCTGAGCCAAAGACCCTATAAAGATGGAAGAACATGATAAAAGTACTCAAACCATGCTCTCCCCTTTGGATAGAGTGGGAGTGAGTGGTAGTAAGAGGCAAAATAAGCTCAAACAAGGCACTAAAAGTCAAGATGCAATGGACTTTGAAAATTCAAGATCGTGAAATATAATTGAATTGTAAGTATAACAACTTAAATATTGCACATCCATATATTTGGCAATCATATCCTTTGGAAGGTCCAATTAAAACATTTTACCAAGCCATCTATTTCAAGATGATCTGAAATGCAAAAAAATTGCTTAATGGTGAGCCATTCCATCAACACCTTTAAAGCTTCCCCTGGGCCTTATGAATTTAGGACAGTTATAACATAAAACAACCATTTGCATCAAGAATTGTGCTATTCCATCAGGTAAAGCATCCATCTAGTAAGGTAATGATATTATACTGATACTCTATGGAAGATTGTGGAAAATGCCCCATCAAGTATTATACAACTAATTCAAATGGGAGAATGCCTTTAAAGCTGCCAAAGCTAGACTTCAGATAAGATGAGTTTAGGACAGCTGTAAAAACAACCATTTGCATCAAGAGTGCAGTTTAGTTGGCTATTCCATCAAGTACCAAGAAAAGTAATCAAATGTAATAATGATGTACTGATACCCCATGGAAGATTGTGGAAAACGCTCTATCAAGTATTATGCAACCAATCCAAACAAAGAATGCTGCTTGATCAAGCTGACTCCTCTAGCCATTAGTTAATAAGCCATAAGATAGAACTGATTACTAGAACCGAGCCATTGATCAAAGGGATGATGGATTCAAATAATACAGCATGAAAGCCTGCCAAATCTCGTTTTGATCGATAGCCACCAATAGATGTGATTGCTTGGACTTCATTGCTGCAAAAAAATTCCGAGAAGCGGTATCTGGATGATGGGTGAGAGGTGGGACATAGTGGCTTGGGCGACCATACTCCAATAGATGGAGCTCATGTTTCTCGGGCTCTTGTCACTGTCGGCGATGAGCGCTTCGATTGCAATTGCCCACGACACCACATCCACTCTGAGGCATTCGCTTGAAAGCATGCAGAACTGGGCATATGCTTGAAAAGTTTTCAGTCAAGCTGGCGTGATCCTGTTGGGATTGGAGGAGGAGAGTCAAGTGGTCTTTACCAGTTTACCGACTTCTGGTAAGTGGGCTCACTCATTACACATTGAACTTGGCCGAAGAGGGACACCCAGGGAGGTGCGACGCTGCCCGCTCTGCGAGCCAGGGACGGAAACCCTGTCTCACGTCATCTATGACTGTCCAGCCGACATGCGGCTGCGTCTTTTCTTCCCCACATTTTCACATCCCAAGCTTCATAAGCACCACAGACGCAGCAGCGATGACAGCTTTATTCCTATGCGCCATGGAAGACTGAAGGACACTAGCAGTGTCAACGACGCATGCCAGGGAGAAAATCGTTAGACTACCAGCAAGAACATCCAACACATTTGCAACTTGAAACTAATATCGTATTAATAGAATGCAAAATGGCAATGTTGTGGAAAAACTATTGACAGGTAAATCTGTGATCACGATCAGAAATAATCATCGCATGAGCAGATGCCATTTCTAAAGATGTGCAGTCGGCTGGCATCCCTGCACACAATTTCTCTGTCCTCAACCTTAGAGATTCTCGCAGTGGCATTGTGACAGTCATCACAAACCCTGAGATTCTTCACGATTCTTATAGTTGTCCCAGGCTTGGAGTTGATTAAGGCACATGCAATAGCCAACTTTTCACTGTGCCCACACAAGGCATCTTCCTTGTCAACACCTTCATCACTGGGGAAAACACCATTGATATCGGCCACATAACCTTCCACCTTGATTTTCCCCATAACCTCGTCAACCTTGCATGCAACGTCTCGATACTGCGGGTGATCTTTGCGACCGACCACAAAACTGTGAACTTTCCCTTTGTCATCTGTCCACCATGTCTGCCCGGGCTTCTTCCACGCCCTCACATCTTTCCTTGTCTTCAAAACCTCGTCCCTCTCCTTCAGCATTCCAGAGCTTGCGTAGATCCCCGCCATGAGCACGTACGCAGCAGACACCTCCTTGTCCAACTCCAGCAGTGATTCAAACGCCAGCCTCCCTACGTCAACTTTCTTCCACTTCCGGCACGCCCCAAGCAGCGTCCTCCACAAGATAACATCGGGTTCCAGGCCGTGATCCTCTCTCATGCTCTTGATCAGCTCCAGTGCTTCATCAAAGAGATTTGCCCGCCCGTAAAAATCCACCATGCACGTAAAGTGCTCTAGAGTCGGAGCCACGCCGTAAACCAGATGCCGGAGTCCATCGAACAGGTCTTTCGCCAGTCCAATACTTCCGGTGTGGCTACAAGCGGTGAGCGCGAAGATGATGGTAATACCATTAACCAGGCCCTTGGCATCCATGGTTTCAAACCGGGATAAAACACTCTCGTAGTCTCCTTGTTGGCTATACCCTGAAAGAAGCGCGTTCCAAGCCGCCGAGTCTCTCGAGCTCTCAGGAATGGAGTCGAAAGCTTCCTGGGCTTCCCACATGGCGCCACACTTTGCGTAGAAATCCACAACGCAAGTGCCCGCGACCGGATTGTTCCGCAGCTGATGGTTCATCTTGATCTCCTTGTGGAGTTCCCTGCCGAGTTCCAGTCCCATGACATTGCCACAAGCTCTGAGAGCCACAGCGTAGCTCGTAGCATTCAGCTCGCACTCGACCCGGCACCGGCTCAAGAGCTCAAGAGCAACCTCGCTCCTGCCGTTTTCGACGTATCCCAAGAGCAATGCGTTCCAAGTCACGATGTTCCTCGGTGCGGAGATCTTGTCAAACACCGCGCGAGCACGGGGCAGGTCACAAGATTTGGCGTACATATCCACCAGCGTTGTCGCCACAAAGATGTCACTCGCAAATCCCCGCTCCTCAGCCTGGGAATGGATCTCCACGCCCCTCTCCAAAGCCATCCTCTTCACGGCCCGTCCCTGGACCTGCTTGGGCTCCTCTTTGCTCGCCAAGCCCGCGCAAGCCTTGAGAGCCGCAACAAAACTTCTCGCATCCGGCTCGCAGCCCGATCTGGCAGGCATGCACGAAAACAGCTCCAGGGCGAGCTCGCTCTCGTTGTTCTGCGCGTAACCAAGGATCATAGCGTTCCATGCAACGACGTGACCGTGTAGCATCTTGTGGTTTTCGTCCAGGACCTTCCGAGCGTCCTCCAGCTTACCACACCTCGAGTACATGGTGATTACCGCGGTTGCTACGTACTTGTTGAGGAGATGCTCGCTCGCAGCTCTGAAGTGAAGCTCCCTTCCTTTCGCTGGATCGTTGCATCGTTTGAGCTCCGCCAAAACCTGGTTCCTGGCTTCAAAGTGCGCACTCAGCTGCTTTCTCGGTGGAGCTTGGTCTTGTGTAATGGAAGACGTGGGAGCTTTTTCTCGTTGAATGCTGCTTGTGTGCCGGTTCTGGGGGTGCGCTTCATGGGCTGTTTGAGAATTCAACACCTTGACAACTCCGGTCACTCCTCCAACAAAAGCTGCTCGGACACCGCTAGAACAACTTTTAGGGGGTTTTCCCAAAGATTCAAGCTTGGCCTTCAGAGACTCTGGACAGGAACTTATGTAGAGCCCTTCACCAGAAACTGAGTGCTTAAATTCTGGATACCCTTTCCACTGCAAGCAGGAAAAAACCAACACTAACTTCTACAAAACAAGATCAAGAAGAGGCTTACATTCTTGCCTCTGTTGTCCCACCAGAGGGTTGGATCTTCGAAAAAACTGAGCCACCGATCGCACATTCTTTGCTTAGAAGAAAAACACCTCGAGTTAAACCCTAAGACCTATACTTTGTACTAAAAAAACGGTCAAGGTCTATGAACTTAAGTTTTGTCCTTCGACATCACCTAATTGTTTGACAATCTCTTCCACTGCATCCTCGTCCTTCAAAACCGTCGTGTGTGTCTTCCCTTGAAGTTCCACCACCTTTACTTGTTGGTCCCCGACTTTTTTCCACGAATCCACCACCCATCTCAAGCTGCACAAGTTGATCGTCCCGTCTCCATCTCCATACTCCATCTTGGGCTGGTAATCAAATCCCTGTTTCTCATACACCAGAGTCTCTGGTGTGTCCACTCCAACGCCAAAAACCAGGCTCACTGGAACCCCTGGAGCAGCCAGTTCTTCCAAGAGTCCGGGAACTCTCGTCTCGTAGTGCTCATATCCCCTCGAGTAGCCAATATCGCGGAAGAAGTCCTCCAGATCCATCGCCGTGTAATTCCTTGACGATCCCACCACCAGCGTCTTGTTTCCAAAAACTTTGGGCGATGGCAGCAGCCAAAGGTTGCTCTCGCTGCTCCTTTGCTCGTCTCGCAGCACGAGAGGATCCAGAAAGTTGGCCCCTTCGGTGTATCCAGAGGCAAAGACTCGCATCTCTTGGACGGAGCCACCCCATGGAGCTGACACTGCGATGAAGCGATGGATGAATCTCTTCTTCCAGGTGGAGCTCTGTAAGTTGAGGAAGTGGAGCACCCAGAGACCACCGAGGCTGTGAGAGATTAGCGTCACTGGCGTGTTCTTGTTTGATCTCGAGGCTTTCTCCACCAAGTTTTTCAAGTCGTGGAGGAACTGGAGTGCCACTTCCGCTGCGTTTGGGCCCGGAGCGTACCGAAAATCGTATGGAGCTCCAAAGAGAGTTTTCTGGGACTCGTAGCCTTTGGCTTTCAGTGCTGCCACCAAAGAGTTCATGTAGCCAGATAGAAACCTGAAAAGAAAACCAGCTCGTATCAATCATGCATGGTGAGTACCTCCAATTACGCTAACGAAACAATGACTTCTGCTTGGACGGAAGCTATGGCGAGAGCAAACAAGCAAAAGAAACCTTCAAAAGAACTTTTTGTAAGAAGCTAGAGAGAACTTCTACCAAAGAACTAAGAGAAAAACGCAAGAATGTAGGAAGAACTAACTAAGAGAAAATGATGGAAGAACTTACTTGAAGGTTGGATCGAGGTACTCCATCGTCTCGGTGGAACCAAACCCAGGAACTCTGGTCGTGATCCCGGGAGGATTGTGAAACGTCTTACTCCCGCCATTGTACTCGAGCCTTATCCTCTCGGCAAAGCATGGCGTGAATGGAGGAATGATGCCAAGAACATTGAGCCATAGCCGGAACCAATGCGAGAACCCAAAAGTCCTACACACAAAGCGACTACCATGATAATCTCCACCAAGCTTAACTTCCAGCTGGTTCCCTCCAGCTCCAGGCACCAAGATCACCGGAGAGAGCCTAGGTTTCCAAGAAGAGGAAAGCGAAGAACTTGGAGGAGTTGTAGCCGCCGAGGCAGCGATCTGGAAGGAGAGAGCCATTGCCAGGCATTCTAAAAGAAGACCCATATCAAAAACTCCGAGACCCGAAGAAGAAAATCAATCTAAGAACACCTGGATCTCTTTCAAAGTTAAAGTCAAGAGCCCGCCGCGATTGATAGAAATCTTTCCTGAGAACTTAGATCGAAAAAGCTAGAAAACTGTGCCCTGCTGCTGCTCACAAAATTGCTGCTGCTGTAAAACGAGAGAAAAAAACGAACACTCCGGAAAAGCTACGAGAGAACCTGTTGGTGTTGATGCTGTTGTTAGTCTCCACCCGAGTCTGCGAGCTCTTTTCTCTTCTGGTGCTCCAAAACCTTGCACGCTACGACGTTCCGGAACTCCTCCGCGGTGAGAACGCTGTCCTTGCTTCCATAGACCGCTCCCTGGACGCTGGCTAGCAGCTTGGCAATCTCTCGCCCCGAGAATCCTTCCGTCATCTCCGCGGCCTCTCGAATCACGTCGTCGGTCACGTCCTTCATCTCGATCTTGTGCTGCTGTGCCACGTACTGCTTCCAGCCTTTGGCGCCCTCCCCCGCTTGGACGATGTACTTGTCCAGGTAGAGGCGTATGAGCTTCTCTCGCTCCTCCAGTCCTGGAAGTGGAAACTCGAGTATCTCGTCGATCCTGTCCAGCACCGCCGCGTCAAGGTCTCCCGGACGGTTTGTAGCGAGCACCAGCACGATGTCCCTGGATTGGTCACCAGTGAGTGATAGAATCGCGTTGAGAGCACTGCGCTGGGCTTCACTCATCCGGGTTTTGTTGCGCCTGCATGAAGCTCACAATCATCAGCCAAGAGAAAACAGAAAAGCTTAAAGGTAAGGAGATCACGTACTCGCATAGGAAAGCATCGGCTTCGTCTATAAACAGCAGCAATCCTCTCCTTGTCTTCGATGCCCATCCAAACAGCTCGTGGATCTTTGTGACGGCTTGAGGACCAAGTGGAGCGACGTCTCCTCCGGTCATGACAGCATAGTCGAGACCCTGGATCCAAAACAAACCTCAGCTTAAAAACCACCAGACGATTAAACAACGTACCGAGTGCCTCGCTAGTTGCTTAGCAGCCATGGTTTTCCCCGTTCCAGGAGGGCCGTAAAAGATGATATTCCGGAACGGAGCCTGGTGCTCCTTTGTATTAGCAGTGGCGAACGCGAGCTGCCTAATCCGCTGGTGTAACGTCGGAGGGAGAATAACTTCTCCAAAGCCATTGCTGCTTTTCGGGTCGGCTGGAGTCTTGGCCCATGGCATTACAGTCTTACGAGAAAATAGTCCCGACCATGGATACTTTCCTCGTGAAGACTCGCGAACAAGCGACGGTTGGCCGAGAATTCGATCTACGTAACCCCAAAGAACACGAGCTCCCTCCCTGTTATAAGAAATAAAAAAAACTGAATCTAGTCTCTGCTAAGAAGGAGAAAAGCTTTTGCATACCTAGTTGTATAGACACCGCCGGCCACTGCTACTACTCCACCAACAGCAACTACAAGCTTATCCTGGTCCGTCAAAAGCGTTTTGATACCACCTACAAAACGAGAGCACGTAAGATATGACCGTAAAATGCCTGGCTAGAAAGAAACTCTCACCTCCGATATGAGTGAAGACGGTGTTGATCGAAGCCAGCCACTTCTCCTTCTCGGAGTTGGCTCGCTCGACCAAAAGCCTCTTGTTGACGTCCTCCGCCAGCCGGGCTTCGTGAGCACGTCCCTCGGCCTCCGCCAAAGCTCTCACACGAATGGTTTCTCTTTCAATCTCGGCTTTCTCCTTCTCGGTCTGGCGACGCTGCGCTTGTATGTGCTCCTCCGTCAATCGCCTCGCTTGCTCCTGGCGAACGGCAGACTCTTCCTGCATCTTCACCATCTCCGAGTTCCTCGCTCGTTGGGCTTCGTGTTCTGCCTGCGACAAAATCCCATAAGAATCGTGGAAGTCAAAAACCGAACGGACACATCACACCTGCATTCTTTTCCTCGCGAGCTCGTCCTCGTAGCGCGAGATTTGAGCTTTAGTCTGCGCTTGCTGTTGGACAAGCTTCTTTTGTTCCTCGTACATCACCCGTTGTCTATCCTGCAAGAAATCACCGCATCAGCACCGGAAAAACGTTTGCTTCCAAAAACTTCAGCTTGAAGAAAGAACTTACAGTCTCGTGCTGGGCTTGAACTGCTTGAAATTCGGCTCTCCTAGTCGCTTCTTCCGCTTGCCGACTATCTTCTTGTTTTCTCATTAGCTCAAACACCTATAAGGGAAAAAAATCCGATCGATGAAGGTCGAGAGGAGAGGGGAAAAAATGCCAAACCTTTTTCGAATGCGGGGAGCTATTGATCTCCCGGAGCGCCTTGGCCCCTCGCTCCAGCGCCTCCGGATCGAAGCCAGCAGCAGTGGTCCTGGGATTATCATTCCGGGGCTTGGAATACTCCTCGCGCTGCTGCACCACGCTCTCATCCTGGCTCTTCTCCGCCATCGCCGTGGGCGCGCGGCGGAAGAGGAAGAACATCCCTGCTGTGGCGCCCGCGGACTGATACAAGGCGCTGTATTTCCCCATCTCTCCCGGCGCGCTCGAGACCTAATGCGATTAGGTCATCAAGGGTATAGGGTTTTAGAGGTTTAGCCAAGATCTTTCGCAAAACCATCTTTACTACCTTTAAGATTACTCGATAAGATCTAGGTTTTTCATCTGAGACGTCGATATTGGGAGTTTAAATTTGGGCCGTTAGTCTTGCGAGCAGCCCAACGAAGGGAGCGTTCACGTAAGTTGTGGGC
Source organism: Selaginella moellendorffii (assembly GCF_000143415.4). Taxonomy (NCBI): domain Eukaryota; kingdom Viridiplantae; phylum Streptophyta; class Lycopodiopsida; order Selaginellales; family Selaginellaceae; genus Selaginella; species Selaginella moellendorffii. The sequence goes on from NW_003314314.1 coordinate 538,691, forward strand.
TCGAGCTGAGCCGAGTTAGACCTAACATCCACGAAGCTATCGTCTCTATCGGGGCCTCCAACGATCGCACCCGTGAGCTCGTTTGGATTTGGGGATTTGCTGCTGTACCAGGTGTAGAATCCCTCGCCGCACGAGACGCGGGCATGGAGCTTGGCCACTGATTCGATTGAAGCTCCGCGGTGGTGTGGCTGCTGTGGAAACGAGCTGCCGAAGCCAACCATGTAGGAGATCCTGCGTGGGTTGTCTCCTAGGATGTAATCGGCTTGACCCTTTGCGAAGTTGAAAAGATCTCTTGGGTGGAGGAGCGTTCTCCCGCATGAAACCGTGTTGGAGACTTGGGCTTTCGCGAGGGAATCTGCATAAACGGCAGCGAGGAACGAGGCGCCAATGGAATATTGTGTGTTGGCTCCACTTCTCACGTATATGAAGCCACCTATAACACATGAACTTCTCTTTAACAGTCTTGCACACTTTTTCCAAAGTCCGCCAACCTGGGGTTCTATCAACTTGGGTTTCAGACGTGTTTGGAAGCGTCGCACAAAAGAAGAAATCGGCCTCGTCTTTGTATCGCTTCAGTGCATCAAATCCACCACCTTTCAGGTAAAGCTGGCATTCTCGAGAGATTAGAGAAGGATTTCTTTGAATTTTAGGGTCTGGATGTGGAGTTCTTGACTACTCACCGTGGAAAGAAAGACTTGGACACCAGCATGTTTGTTTTCCCAGCTGAATTCGCTCACGATTCCACTTTTGTCTGCATGGTCGATCACGTAAGAGAGGTACATAGACGAGCCCGTAGATTTGTACAGCCATGAAGCAGCCCAAAGAAGCTCGTCCTACTTGATCGAGTTCGCAATGATCAAACTTTAAGGCATAGAAAGATCAAGAGAAACGAAGGAATCGTGTTTCTTACTTGGTATCCAGAGACTGAGCAGTAGAATGGACATCCTCCACTAAACGTTCCTCGAAACCGGTCCGCAAATTGGAAGAGCTGCCATTGACAAGGCTTAATCTCTACAGAGCAAACACACGAGAAGGAGAAGAGAAGAAGCGAAGAAATGGGAAGGGAGAAGCTAATTTGATGAAGAACAGTACACGGATTGCCGATTGGAGCAGCTTCGTGGAGTAGCTCGGATCAGAACTTTGGAAGACGATCGATGCCGAGGCTAGAGCTGCCGATGTCTCTGCCGCCACCTCTGTTCCTGGCGATGTTTGATTGATAAGGTAAGATTTCCTGGGCGATTCCATGTCCTCGGGACGCTGCCAGCAGTTGTGATCCTTGTAAGGATCACCCACCTTGAAGATCATCGCGAATTTCACACGATTTCGTCAGAAGAAAAGAGGGGAAGAACAGAGCACTCTGCTCTTTCGTTGATTTCCTTACGAATTCTTCATACCTGGACCCAGAGCTCTGACGATCCAGTGTTGGCGCGCAAGAAATAATCCGTTCCCCATCGAATTGCGTCGCGGAGATTGCCCATTTCTCCCGCGGCATCGATCAATCGTCCATACTCTATCGCTCCCCAGCAGAGCATTGTGATTGTAAACGCCATAGGGAAGCCGAATTTCACGTTGTCGCCAGCATCATAGTAGCCACCAGCCAAATTCACCTGGAGAGAAAGGCAAGTAGCTCCCAGTCCACAAAATCTCGCAAAGATTCGCCTACATTTCCATCGCTGCCGTCATCAAGCGCGGAATTCCCCCTCCATTTGACTCGCTGCTGCGAAGGAAGCTCGCCGGAGCGCTGGGCCTCGTAGAAAAGCAGGGATTTGGACAGCGCGTCCCGGTAGTCGAAGTTGGCAGCATCGATTTGGGTCCATATGGCTGCAAAGATCAAAACGAAGAATCCAAGAAATCGCGAAGGAGAAGAAGAAGAAGAAGAAGAAGAAGAAGAAGAGGAAGTAAAATCTTCCATTGGAGAAAATCCAGTCTCCAATGGGAAGAAAGAAGAGCTTCTTTCTCTTTGGTTTTCTCATCGCTGGTTCTCATCGCAATTTAAACCAACAACGTAGCAATGGAAATCATGTGGTATAACGCCTCTCTTTGGAGATTGAATGAAAAATTACTCACGCCAAGGACGATGGAGCTCTAGAAAATCGCTCAAACGAAAGCTACTTTACAAAACTTTAGTTTGGTGCTTCTCCTTCTTCCTTCTTCTTCTTCTATTTATCTTTCTATCTTTCTTTTTCCTCGATCGTTGTAGTTCGCTGCGTCTCCACCCAAGCTCTGCCACCATTCCAGAAACCAACAATCAAATGCAAAATTCGCCAATGGTACTCTGGCGATGCTGCAAATATTCCCGTGACTGCCTGGTAAAATTCCTTCCCCTTGCAGAGACAAGCAGAAGCGAGCTGAGCTCCAAGAATCAAAATGGAAGGGTCTACACAAAAAGGTTTTTCAGTGTTTGATAAGTGGTACATAACAGGCATTGATCAATGGCCTCGTCGATAACGTTTTGCTGTGATCCATGGGGTCAAATCCATTAGCATTGGCCCCCGTGTGCAAGAATAGTTGTATGGTTCGTCCAAAAAAACGTAACTTCTGTTTTGTTAGTGCGCGAGAGCTCCGTTCACCTGCTTGCCAATCTTCTGGACGTGGTGTGTGCACATTCCATTGAGCTTCTTTACTCCATTGGCTCCATTGGTTCCATTGGCACCACCGAGTAGCTTGCGAACTTCGTCTGCGAGCTCAATCAGTTCGTCCTCGGCACATCCTGGATTTTGGAACGCATTGTCATTTTCCGGTAGAGAAAAAAGAGATTTTTCTTTTCTTGTTTCATTACCAATCTCGCAGAGCGCTTCCTCTAAGCGAAACAGGTACTCGTAGTTTGGACCGGAGGGTCCGACAGCTCTAGCAATTTGGCTGCAAGACGTTTTCATAGTCAGAAAACTATTATCTGGGAAAAGGAGAGAACGAAAAACACGAAAAGCACCTGGCCATGTCCTCAATCGGTGCTGGACCAAGATAGTATTTATTGTTTTGCTTGTTCTGCGAGCCAATGTATCTGGAAGATGAAAGTCCAAGAGAAAAATCAGTACTCTTCGAAGAATCCACCAGAAGCTAGATTCTCACACTAAAACTCCACGGAGGGCTGGCTGCGCTGGCGAGTCCACCTGCACGGCACGGAGCACGAAAACATCCGATCAGCGAGATGCTCTATAGGAACGATCAAAGATTTTTTCTTTTGTGTGTGATTCATTGGTTCTTACTGTGTAAAAGTCAATGTAGGCTCTTACGTCATACTCTTTCTCCCGGAGCTCCAAATACTGAACACGAAAGAGCAGCAAACTGTTACGCACTTGTAATGTCAACGCTTTGCGGAACAAATGGGACTGGGAAAAAGTTTTCTACCGACAAAACAAGCTCCTCGGAATCTTTGCCAGAAACTCGGTACGCAGCCCCCCACTGTTAAGAAAATTCATCAGTGCTTGCCAGTTGCAAAAGCAAGGATTTTAGAGTTTCTTACACAAATGGATTCTTCCTTGGGGAGAAGGGTCACACACCTCCCGGGATTCTCAGGAGTTCCTCTATGATCAGTGTTACCTGGAAAAAAAAAAGAAAAAAAAACTCGTGTAAGTTCTAGAATCACGCCAACAACGATTCAAGGCAGTCAAGAGTACCTTGATAGAACACGCGCTGGTAGCCTTTGATGTAGCCAACAACACGCTCGTCGTAATTGAATCCAGCCCTCCACACCAGAGATCCATAGCCGAAAACCCATAGTACCATTCTCTTTCCCTTAACTCGGGGGTTTTCTCCTCCAATCGCTTAGAACAAAAGATTTGGAGAGCTGTGATGTGAGTAAGAAGCCCGGGCGGCGCACGAGATTTGCGTGAGTCAGGGCACAATGCGAGCTAGAGAGAGCGCGGCCCTGGCCAAGAACACGACAATCGGCATGCATAGAATCGAAATCGCGACCATACCGGGCAGATTTGCGGAGCTCCACGACAGATCTCGCGCCTCGCTCGCTATAGCGCCATCAATCCCTCGCCGGGAGGCCTAGAAAAGAAGAGGAGATCGCCGCCAAAACCCACATTCAAGGCGCTGGAACCGAATCGCGTTGCGCAGGGAGCCGAGAGGAGGAGTAGCAAATCTCCCTCCCGATCGATTGGACGAATCAATCGACCAAGGGGGCACACGTTTTTGCGCTCTCCCTATACCCTGCCTCCTTTTTATACTAAAAGGTCTCCCGGGGTTTCACAAATGACCTACGTACCGCGTACGGACCCAGCCACCGGGAACTTCCGTACCGACCGGGTGGCGTGGTTCACGTGTTCTTGGCCGTCCGTACTCCCTGGTTGTGGAAAGTGACCAAAGGGGCTTGTGTTTTTTGTGGCTGGGGCTGCTCTATTGAAGGCCGATGCTTTTGGATCGATTCCATGGACGTATGTTGGATGTTAAAGGATCAAACTAAAATATCGCTGGCATCAAGTTTGTAATATAACGATTTCTATGGGTATCTCTTACAGGTAGCAAAACGGTGACAGTGTTCATCCACACACGCAAAAGGGATGTTTCCAGATTATGCTTTTGAAACTTTCCAAGTGTCCAATTTGCGGCCGATTCGACTCATATTGACTTGTCAAAGTTGGAGTCAAAGGGAGTCAAGTTCAAACGCAGTCGGGTCATGAAATCGTTTTTTTACCAGAATCCCATCATTTTTCTTCCAATGAACCTGGACGATATTGAGACCAGGTTCGTGATCCAGGTGTACATTGGGGCCATGTTCATTGCATCCACTACACCTGGACGGAGGGCACGTCCATGTACATCCCGTACGATTTTTTGCCACTTAGTCGTCCAGCACTTCAGCCTCCACGTCCACTATCGCACCACTTGAATCTTCCAGGAGAACATCGACTTTGATTAGAGCACCGAATAAAAGCGAAAGAAAACGATACCATCTTCACCAACGTATGAAGTCCGCGTCTCGTTTCGCTGGCTTGGGTTATAAAAACTCGGCCCGTCTCTGACGAAAACTTTGTTGTCGACTGGAAGCGCAATCGGAATTGTCATGATCGAAAGGAGCACGGAGGATTTTAATACCTTTGAATGGTTGTGTGCAGTATGGGCAGAGCTGGAGCTCGTCCTTGACTGCGAATCTGTTGACACGGTGATTCTCTGGTGCCAGGAAACTTTAAAGAAAACTTACTCAAAGACTTGGAACTCGTTGCCACAGTTGGGACACTGCGAGGAAAAGGAACTGGGAAAGCGTTAGCTCGCAAGAAAGAAAATCCAGAAGTTTGAAGCGTGCAAAAAGAGAGGCTTACATTACCCGTAATAATCTCCCGCTCCACAAACCAGAAGTACGCAACCAAAGCAACAAGAGGGGCAAGAATGAAAAAGAGCTGCAAAAAAAAGAAAAAAGAAAGTCAAATTGGCTAGAAAAGAACGAAAGAGAAAGCGGAAGAAATCGAAGGGAATTCGATTCTTCTCAGTTCTTACCCAGAGAGAGATCACAGCATCAAAAATCCACCCAAGCTTTCCAGTGACGGTGAGATACGCTAGAGCGCCAGTGATTGCAGCATTGAGGACCATTCCACCGACATTGGTGCCACCACCACCATTTCTTTTCCCTCCATTGCCGGAATCATCGAATCTAAACTTCGCTGTCAGCCTTGCTAATCGTACTTGCCTGCTGCTAGTAGCCAATCCCAGCCCGACTCCACTAGTGCTAGTGCTAGTGCCGTGGCGGCGCAGCGATGCCAGGCAGCACACATTCTTGCCTGATGCTGCCCCGGCTCTGGATTGAAACCCTAGACCGACCTTGATGGCAAAATCTTCCCGACGAGGAGAGTCTCTAGCTCCAGCTCGAGCTGCCGCAGCACCTTGCCGCAGCCAATCCAGTGACGCCATGGAAAAGAAACGACGTAGCCCTAGACAGCGATGTATCAAATTCCTCCATGGCGCCAAAGGTTTAACATTATCCAGAAGTTCAACCATAATGGTGGTCAGAAATTTAAGAAAGTTGACTTTATTGTGACAACATACTATATTATTATTACTCTAATAAGTGTATAATTAACATATTATATATTATTATTAGCGTAATAGGATTCTGATCCACTTCTTCTTCTATATAATCTAGAGTTTTGGATTAATATCAATATGCATATTATACATAGGAGATGAAGGGCAATTTTAGAAATAATTGGATTTTTTTTTTTAAATTTAACTTTTGCATTGTTTAAATTTTTTTGTTCTTGTAAAATTTTCCATTTCTTTTCTATTGCTCTCTTCTGTCAAAAGGTTCATTCAATACCTATTTAATTAGAGTTTACTTTCTAATTTTTTTATAATAATTTGTTAATATGGATTTAAATTTATCTTCCATCGCTCAATCTGTTACTATATATTATTATCTACATTTGCATCATATAATAAAGTTAGTTTTCATTCTCCATAGCAACAACTATATGCATATGTGTAAGATGAAATAAATTTAGTTATGTGATCATGAGCTTGAGTTTCAATTGTTACAGATAATGCTAAGTCAAAATTTTAACCATGTTTTTATATGAGTTTGTTACATGATTTTTTGCTTTAAATAATGGTTTTGCAACTTTCAAATGGATAATGGGAAAGTTTCTCTATAATATATTAAAAATGACTACTAACCTCATTGTTGATATTTTGATTCACTCAAAAGGGACATAATAAGAATATATATGTTTGTAATATTCAAAAGTTGTTAGATCAATTGTGTAAAATTAATTTGAAACTAAAGTAGTCTAATTGTTTGTTTAGATCCCAAGATTTATCTTGGGTATTGCATTTCTTGCAAAGACATACATGTTGATCCTAATAAATTTATAGTTGTTTTAAAGTTTGATAGTTAGAATCAATTATAATTTCCCCTTTATTTGTGTTAATAATGTTTTAATATTTTTTGTCTAGAGTGGATCAAACAATGATCCTATGTGTATAGTTGAAGCATTGCATATCTTGACATCTCAATTAGGGATACACCACATTTTTATGTGTTAATCATTCACAAAATGATGGTTTAATGGAACAATTCATTATGACCTTCAAAGGGATGATTATAAAATATATAAAATTTTATATTTAAATTGGGATGGTTATTTGTCATCCTTTTAGCTTATAAATGTAATAGTGGTGTATGTTTTGTTGATGTTTCACTATATAAACTCTTATATGGTTATAATTTTTATTATTAATGGAGTTAACTTATCTTTACAATTGCCATAAGTTGATAATGCTAGGTTTTGGGATTAATATTAAAGAAGCATTCTTGGAATTGTCCAAGTGCAATTTATTAAACACTTAAATTATAAGTGGAACAATAGTATCATTATAACTCTCACCTACAAAGTATAAAATAAATAATTTAGTGTTATTTTTTCATCCCAATTTTACAGTATATAGTTTGTTTAAAAAGTTCCTTACCCAATGGAAGGGATTATATCAAGTATTATAGCAAGCTGGATTTTTATAACATTTACCACGACATTTAGTAAACCAATCCTTAAAAATTTTATATATATATATATATATATATATATATATATATATATATATATATATATATATAAACATTTAAAGCACTTTACAAAAAAATCATAAATAAATTATACTATCTATGGATGCACCAATGCCTCCTCTTGATATTCTTCTAATGTTGATTATAAAATTCTAACTATCTCTCATCCTTCAAGAAAGAGTTATATTACAGTATATTAATATTAGTGTAGTGAGATTTTAATAGCAATTAAATTGGATTATATAGAGTTAGGATTTTAAAGTAATACAAATAACTATATAATCTAGTTATATATTTCCCACACGATTGTAAAACTGAATTTTCAAATCTTTATGTTCAGTGTGGCCATGGTGAGGTTGCATTGGATCTCTTTTTTGCAATGAAGTGCTAAGGATTAGCTAAATAAGAATTTAGAATATGCCAATATCTTGTGTTAGGTTCACTTTTGAAATGATAGTTGTTTTGGTATGTAGTGTTCAATGTAGATATCTATATTGAACCTACTTAAAAAAAAACTTGTGATTTTTGTACCCCCTTAATTTATAAAATAACTTTTTTATTTTATTGCCCTTACTAAATTTATTATTTAGTCTAGCATCAAAAGTTCAAACATTGGGAGTGCATCTTCTCTTTTTTTCTCATTTAGTATAAAAAGCTTTATAGCAAGCATTATCAAATGTTTCTTTTCTCTAAATTCATAATAGCAACTCATGTTTTAAACCATATGGACCTTTATTAAAAACATTCCATTAGAAATTTAATTAAAAATCGTGGATTATCAAAATGGAATTCATAAAAATTTATTGTAGAATTCAAGATTCAAAGAATTCAATTTAGAATTGCATGATGAAAATTTTGTTAATTCTTTATAAAAATATTGCATTGATTAATTGAGCTCGATCCTGGAGTACAATCTGGGGCACCCTAAGCTCAAAGTTGAGCCCCAAACTCAAGTTGGGAAACTTATGATGCATGCTCTTAGTGTTCACCATATTCACCATGACCAGAATGAGGAAATGAATTGGATCATTAGATTAGCCAATTAAGCACTTGGCCTCGACCACTTAGAGCCTCCTGATCCATATGCAAACTGAGAAACTTGGTAAAAGAGAGGAGAGATCAAAAACGAAAAAAAAAAGCCACTACCTGAGTGTTCCATGAGCTCCATGAGCAGGATGTTTGGATCGTTGCATATGATCTAAACAAACTAATTAGTCTTCTAAGCAAAAGAAGAAGACAATAAAAATAAAGCTTATAGATGGGTTGCTTGTGATCTAAACAAACCAATTAGTCTTGCAAAAAAAAAAAAGAGACAAAAAAACTAATCTGATCACTATGGACATCCAAACCTCTTCAACATGTCAATCAAACTTGTCACAATAAAGTCATTCTCACTCCTCATCGTCAACTCTGGATCAATTACATTGCCACACACCTAATTGTAGGGACGAAACTATGAATTTCTAGAGCGATCTCCTATTATCCACATAGCTCAGCATCAAGGAATGACGCTGTGCCAGGGCATGCGATTGATGGAAGAGGAGGGCGTCTCTCTGTGTGACTAGGGTTTGTGGATGGACCTGGACGAGCCTCACGAATTTGTTTCTATATATCTTGCATGTTGCAAGTGAATCGAGCAGCAGAGTCTCCATATTGCGAACAAATCAGTGAGCATTTGTGATAGGAGTGGAAATACTGGTTAGCGTACAAGTGGTCTAATATGTGTACTGGTGAAAGGCAGACCACCAAGAAGAACTTATAGCAAGAGAGACCATTTCCTCTAATAAAAAGTTTTCTTAAGATTATTTTGTAATTTTATGTTTATAAACACTAGGAAATCTTAGCCATTGATTACTTGAGAAGATTTAATTCTCAACCATAACAGAAAACATTCTTAAAATATGCCTAAACACTTGAACATGAAAGAGAAAAAGAAGTTGAAGAGTCAACATCCTTGCAATATTCGATCAGATTTATGAGTTTACACGCCTACTGTTTATCTACTATTCAAGTCAATCTACCCTAATACGAATCACAATTTCTGTGTTTCTATACTGGAGAGGACAGAAAGAAGACAAGAAGCACGAAGATTTGTGGTACAGCCCACGCATAGATTCCAGTCCTATGTGAATGGAAGAATGTTTAGATCCACTTATGTGAAATTCTCCATTATGCTACTTTGATAGTCTTGAATTGCCCAATGTGGAGCAACTTTCCTCTTGTGCACTGACCCAGACAATGGCATCACAAACTAGAACACCAAACAAGCCTTTGACACGTTAAAGTTCCACCTGTTAGCTCTTTATACAAGTCAAACTGACCTCCCACAAGACATTTGGGAGATGCTAGTGCCCCTTGATTCAGCAAACATTTTGTATTGATTTTCAGATTTTGGGGTATCACCATTTATTCTTTTAATTGGCTTCACCACCAAACACGAAGAATTGTTGCACAAATCGAATCCATCACATTGTTGATCTATGATAAGAAAAGTCCAATCGAAAGAAAATTTCCAAAGATAACATTGATTAGTGGCTAATCGATTTTATTGCCTTTCACTTGACGGGAGCAAGACGTTCGCGGGGGTAGGTCGGTCGGTCATGAAATTGACGACTTCTTTGCGTGGGGTAAAAACTAAAAGCTCAAAAGTCCTTTTTACAGTAATTCTTACGGCCGGCCGTACTTCGTGGCAGCCTGCCATTGGTTACCGCTTAATGGCTTGACGGACATATCATGCGTGGCCGCATGCTGTGAGCATGCGGATGCGTCACTCACATTTTTCACCGCGCTTTTACCCGAGGTGGATTATTTTCATCATGGGAAAATTAGAAAAAAGGGACACTATCTTTCTAGGGTGAAAAAAATATTTCGGAGGAATGCGCGAGGCGCCGCAGCTATGGCGCACGGCGCCGGGCAGGGCTGAGGAGGTTGCGCGAGAGGGGAGGATTTGAGGAGCTTGGCGCCGCGATCGATCGATTCAGGCATTCTATGATCAGGTAGAATGCCAGGGCAGAGGGTCACGATGATGCTCTCTCAGCAAAGCGTCATACGGCAGCAGCAGCCTTTCGCGAGGGATCCCGTGAGGAGCGATTTCCCGGATCATCAGCTGCTGCCCCGTCACGCTGCTCAATCAGCTGCCGAGGTTTTGGGATCCGTTTGTTTGGAAGGATTGCAAGGTGAGCCTTTTTTTTCCTATTTTTTCCCTCGCGAGGGATTTGTTTAGGTTTCTAAATTCTCGACTGTAGACGGGGATACGCTGTTGGCACTGGCGCACCAAGAGTACAAGGCTGGGAACTACAAGCAGGCATTAAAACATTGCAATGTAGTACACGAAAGGAGCTCGAAACGTACTGATGTCTTGCTGCTACTTGGAGCGATCTATTACCAGGTGCTCGATACTGAATTCTTTTTCAAACAAGTCTTGTCTAACTCGCTACGTTTGTTTCTACAGCTTCACGATTTTGATATGTGTATAGCTAAGAACGAAGAGGCTTTGAGGATAGATCCACAGTTCGCAGAGTGTTACGGAAATATGGCCAATGCATTTAAGGTAGATATTGAAGATTCAAGTACGAACTTGACAGATCTTTTTGCAGGAAAAAGGGAATGTGGACCTTGCTATTCAGTATTACCTTGTTGCTATAGAGGTATCTTGTATCATCGTTGTAAATTAATCGTTTATTTAATGTTTTATGCAGCTGAGGCCGGGGTTTTGCGATGCATGGTCGAATCTGGCCAGTGCTTACATGCGGAAAGGGAGGCTTCAGGAAGCTGCAGCATGTTGTCGACACGCCCTGACATTGAATCCCCGTCTTGTACGTTGCAAATCGCTAGTCTTGTCAAGGGGTGATATTCCTTTTCCCATTCTGCAGGTTGATGCCCACAGCAACCTTGGTAATCTCCTCAAAGCTCAGGGCTTGGCTCCGCATGTAAATTTGTGAAGGTTGAAACTCCTTTCTCGACGTTAAACATTTTCTTGCAGGCGTATTATTGTTATGCTGAAGCCATCCGAATACAGCCGACTTTTGCTATTGCGTGGTCAAATCTTGCTGGCCTGTTGATGGAAGCAGGGGACTACGAAAGAGCTCTTGCTTATTATCAGGTTGGAAAACGCAAAGTTTATGTTTTCTGAATTTTTATCCATGCAGGAGGCTATTCGATTAAAGCCAAACTTTGCGGACGCTCATTTGAATCTTGGGAATGCCTTGAAAGTAAGTTGAGTGGCATGTTCCTAGTAAGCGATCTAAAGATTGTGGTTTTTTAGAATCTTGGTAAAGCTCAGGAGTCCATAGTCTGCTACTTGCGAGCCATTCAACTCCGGCCAGACTATGCAATTGCGTACGGTACGCGCTACTTTCCAAGCTTTCTGAATGCGTCCTGGTCGAGCTTGAGTGTGGAGTCAGACTGTGATCCCTGGCAATAGTGGTCTAACTGGCTGCGTTTCCTTGTTTTTTGTTTTTTCCATGTGTGTTGATCATGAAGATGCGCGGGCTGGAGGCCATCCTGGAAGCATTCAAAGGGCTTCCTTGAAGACATTGTGTCGCAAGAGTGGTGTTAGTTGTGAAGTTAAGCTGCTTGTCAGGGATCAGCTTGTTTGTGAACCCCTACTGCCTGTGGCCATTGTATGCCTGCTCCCTGGGTGTGTGTTTCTTCAGGCAGTTCAAGAAGGTTTGGCCGCATCGCAGCTATGTGTGGAGCATTTGGTAACATTAGTTATAGGAAGAACGGGAAGGTGCATGTAGGTCTTAGGGGAGCTTGCTGGACCCGGCATGAATGTGTGCAGGAAATCTGGCAAGCGTGTACTATGAACAAGGACAATTGGACCAGGCGATTTTGCACTACCACAAAGCCATCATGTTGGATTCATCTTTTATAGAGGCTTATAACAATTTGGTAGGATATCTTCTCATTTATTTTTTTCTAAGTGGAGTTGTTTTTCTCCAGGGAAATGCTCTCAAAGACGCTGGAAGGGTGGACGAAGCGATTGCTTGTTATCAGGTGAGCACTCAATTGTCCATTATAAAAGGTAACTTACATCTGGATTGGCAGCACTGTCTGACACTTCAAGCTAACCATCCTCAGGCGCTCACAAACCTTGGAAACATTTACATGGAATGGTAATTTTCAAACCTTTGTTCCTCTCATCCGCTAAGTTGAAGCCTTTCTAGGAACATGATTTCCATGGCGGCGAATTTTTACAAGGCCACTTTGAACGTTACAACGGGTTTGTCAGCCCCGTACAGTAACCTTGCGACTATTTACAAGCAGCAGGTAAAAGTTTCCTCTTAATGTTTTGAAGTTTTCTTGAGTGCCAAGTTCTTTACAGGGTCATTATGCTGAGGCGATAGCATGTTACAATGAAGTTCTACGGATAGACCCTACAGCGGCTGACGGCCTTGTTAATAGAGGAAACACCCTGAAAGAAGCTGGACGTGTTACTGAAGCTATTCAGGATTATTTGAGAGCAGTAGCAATAAGGCCGAACATGGCTGAAGGCCATGCAAACCTTGCATCTGCTTACAAAGACAGGTTTTGTGTGCATACGCATAGAGTGATACTAATTTTGTGTGTTTCTGCAGTGGACATGTGGAATCTGCTATCAAGAGCTATAAGCAAGCATTGCAACTTAGGATCGATTTTCCGGAAGCCACCTGCAACTTGTTGCACACTTTGCAGGTTTGTCATTTTAAAGCAAATATCTACGGAGGATATGTAATATTTGTGTTACTCTGCAGTGTGTGTGTGACTGGGATGGAAGAGATAAAAAGTTCGAAGAAGTGCAAGAGATCATCAAGAAACAAATTAAGGTCTTTTGTCTTTTCTTCTTCTTTGTCGGTTGACCGATATAGTTATTTCAGATGGAAGTTCTTCCTAGTGTGCAACCGTTTCACGCCATCGCGTATCCATTAGATCCTTTGTTGGCGTTGGAAATAAGGTTCTCACGTTTTATATTGGTTTCTTTGTTCTTACCCGTACCTTACAGTCGGAAATATGCCGAGCATTGTTCTTTGGTAGCTTCACGATTTTCGCTCCAGCCATTTGTCCATCCACCTGCCGTACGTGTTAAAGACGAAGGCGGTAGCGGTAGATTGCGTTTGGGGTATGTCATTGTACTGAAAGATGTTGACGTTCCTAATGCTGTTTCCTTATTACAGTTACGTGAGCAGCGATTTTGGTAATCATCCGCTTTCTCATTTGATGGGTTCCGTTTTTAAAATGCACAATAGAAAGAATGTAGAGGTACATTTGGAAGCTTCCTTTTTTCTGTTATCTAACTCTCACTTGCAGGTGTTTTGTTATGCTTTGAGTCAAAGTGACGGCAGTGAATGGCGACAGAGAATCATGAACGAAGCTGAGCATTTTAAAGATATGTCGGCGATGTCGTCAGACATGATCGCAAGAACGATCGCTGATGATCAAATACAAGTTCTAGTTAATCTGAACGGCTACACGAAGGTCGGTGATAATTGTTAATATCTTGCTATAAAAATTTATGTGTGTTTCTCAGGGAGCTAAAAATGAGATATTTGCTTTGAAACCGGCCCCCATTCAAGTTTCGTACATGGGATTTCCCGGGACAACGGGTGCGCAGTATATTGATTATTTGGTCGTTGACGAGGTGCGTTTCCTGGATCGTCTCAAGTTTCTCTGATTGTTGGGATCATTTATATGTAGCTTGTGTGTCCGAATGAATTCGCGCATATTTATTCTGAAAAGCTTGTGCATCTTCCACACTGCTACTTTGTCAACGATTATAAGCAGGTTCGGTTCGGCGAGATCTGAATGCCTGAAAACTAATCAACAATCTTTCAGAAAAATCGGGACGTATTGGATAGTACGAATTTGCCCAAGCGATCGGACTACGGTCTTCCAGAAGATAAGTTTATATTTGCATGTTTCAACCAGCTGTACAAGATGGACCCGGAAATTTTTACAACATGGTAAGAGTTTTGTCTTTGAATGTCCGGGCCTGACGTTTGTCTTGATCAGGTGTAACATATTGAAAAGAGTCCCAAACAGTGCGCTCTGGCTTTTACGCTTTCCCGCAGCTGGTGAAGACCGGCTGAAAGCATGTGAGTACTTCTCATGGTTGTTGTCGATATTTCTTCTAACGGTTGCCCACTTTTCGGTAGTTGCTGTTGCGCAAGGGGTGGGACCTGGTCAAATTATCTTCACTGATGTAGCAGCAAAAAACGAGCACATTCGACGGAGTGCTTTGGCCGATCTCTTCCTGGATACGTAAGTCCTGTCCGCTTGAAATCCTCTCGACTAAAACGTTTCCTTCTGTCCTTCATCCAGGCCGCTCTGCAACGCACACACAACCGGCACCGATGTGCTGTGGGCCGGACTTCCGATGATAACGCTGCCCTTGGAGAAAATGGCCACGCGTGTCGCGATGTCACTGTGCTATGCTGCCGGCTTCGGGGACGAGATGGTGGTGAAAAAGTGAGCAAGATCTTTTCGCTTTCCGTGTTTTGGAATCTAACTCGTGGCGAATCTAATCCAGCATGCAGGAGTACGAAGACAGGGCTGTGATGCTTGCAGAGAATCCAAAAGCGCTCGAGAGCTTAACCTCGAGGCTGCGATCCGTCCGCTTAACCTGCCCTCTGTTCGACACTGAGCGCTGGGTGAGTAACTTTCAATCGCTTTGCTCTTCGTACGTCCCCCGCGGCTGTGACTGACAAATCTAGCGAAACTCTCATCCTTTTCAGGTGGTTAACGCGGAGAGGTGCTACTTCAAGATGTGGAATCTTTATTGCGATGGAAAGCAGCCCCAGGCATTCAAAGTAGCCGAAAGCGAAGACTTCCCGAGTAATAGGTGACACCACAAGAAACCATGAAAAGGATCAGAGATCCTCGAAAGAACGCGAGATTGTCTCACAGGATCAATCGCAAACTTCATCTCACAGAAGTTTAGAGATAACGCGAGAAGAAGCGAGTCCTCCACAGTGACGCACTCTACAATCCACTGGGGAGATTTAGAGAATCTAGACGTGCCAAGTGTGGTGACACGTGTCAGAAAAGCGGGTTGCCATGTGGCGGGCAAGGCTGATGCCTACGTGGCGGCCACTTGGCCAGGGGTGGATATTCCTTGCGTTTGAGTTGTATGTGTGCTTTGGACAGGACGTCGTGGACGTTGTGTAGACTGCAGTCATAGGTTCTCTCGTTTAGGCAATTTACCAAACCTGCCACAGGGGTTTAAATGTGGCCGCCGCAAGCCGTCCACGTCTGTGCCGTGCGGTACGGGGAGGTGGTGCCGTACCACCGCGGGCGCGGTGTACGGAACCCACTCTTCGTGCTTGGAGCCCCCATTTTGTGCTTGGTCTCCCCCATAATTCTTTTTCTTTGTGGATCTTTGGCGCCGGGGGACGCGATCGAGGAGCCGGCAGCCAGGGCGATGCCCCGGGGCGGACCTCGGCATCTGGAATCCGTGCTCAGATTGCCGGTCGCTGCCGCGTCGAATCCAGGCATTGATCAGCTCCAGGGAATTCCGGCGTCATCTGGCGCATCGGATGTGAAAGGGGCCGATTGCCGCTCCTCCTTTGTTCTTGCTCCACTAGGTATGTGTCGCTCTCTTGCTTTTGATATTTCGATCGGATTCCGCGCGGGGAGCTGGATATTTGCGGGAATCGGATGTGACCGGTTGCACGATCCGTGAATTTCCTGTTCCTGGCGCCCGGATTTCGGTCTTTCTTGCCGGGATGGATTGTTTTGGGATCTTTTTTGTCTTGGATGAATGCTGCTTGTGGTATATTTGATTTCTTCTTGCGTTGGATGAATGGATCGTGGATGGATGTATTGGATTTTTGGTCTCTTGATTTTTTTTTTTCGCTTGGTTGCGTCTTCCCGAGGATGACCTTTGTTCGTTTTGGCCCTGGTGAAAACGATGCTTGTGCGTGTGAGTGTCTTGTGTGTGTGGGGAGTGTGTGGCTGTGTAGGCAGGCTTAAAGGTTAGAGATTATTACTGCACGTGTGAATTTTTGCGGGGAATATTTCGTCATATATATACTGGGCTCGGGTAAATTCTGGTTTTTTTTTTCTAGGATGCGGGATCGGATCGTCTGGCGCTTGCAGCTTCTATGGATCGAAGCAGCAGCAAGAAGCTCAGTAGTAAAGAGAAGAAATTGAAGAGGAAAGAGGTATTAAGTCGCTTCGCTTGTGTGCTTCCGAAGAACACACCGCGCATCAAATTGACCGTTTCGTGCTGGTGTTGTAGGAACTTGATCGGAAGAAGGCGATTGATGAAGTTATCCGGATGGCTTACGCCAAGGAGGATCACTTGAGCGAGTTCCCGGCCTTCTTGACTTACCAGAGGAGCGGTGCGCGTTTTTCTTCTTTTCTTTCCTTGGAAGATAAATCTTGGCTGTGACACTTTACTGGTTTTGCTCCTCCAGGATTGAACCTGATCATGCAGCCGCAGTCTGGAGAGACTTTGCCTGCTCCGCTGAAACGTTATATCCAAGCCCTCCTCAAGGTAGAGTTTCGTGATTGTTCAAAGCTCCGGGCCTTTTCTTTTCTTTGTCTTATGCTTGCGATCTTCCCAGGAAAACATGGAAGGACCTTACGGCTCAGAGTGGCCAGCGGAGGAGAAAGTGAAGAAGCGGGAAATGGTTGCTTCCGAGGCTCGATACATAATTGTTCGGCAACTGGTGGAGGATCCTGAAAAGCACGATGGACTCTGGAGAGACGGCGGTGACCCCGTGGTGTCTTTTGTGCAGTTTCGGTTCCTCATCGACGAGGAAATCCCGGTGCTGTATGTGTACGAGCTGCAGCTCGAGAAGTGCGTCCAGAAGAAAGGCCTTGGAAAATTTCTCATGCAACTCCTCGAGCTGGTTGCGCGAAAGGTTCAGTTCTCTCTCTTTTTTTTTTTATGGTCCTGGTGTTTCTCATAGAATTTTTCTCGTCCTTTTTACAACTTTCAATGCAGAACAACATGAAGGCAGTGCTTTTAACCGTTCAGAAGAGAAATCTTGCGGCCATGGCCTTCTATTCCAAGCTGAAGTAAGCAAAGAAGTCTCTGGTTCCTCTCTCTCGAGCTTTTAATATTTTTCCCATCCCCAGGTACGTGGTCTCCAGCATCTCGCCTTCAAGAGTCGATCCACTGGTAGTACTAAAAGTCTTAAAGATCATCAAACTTTCACATATAACGTGCTGCTCTGTCCAGATTGGAGCTGAAAAGAACTACGAAATTTTGTGCAAGACGTTCGATCCAGAAGCGAAGGCAAAGCTGGAGGTACGTAAAATAAAACTCGATCGATCGATCGAAAACGCAGCGCTTTAGATGATTTCGTTCTCTCTTGGCCTAACGTTTTCTCTCTTTTTTCTGGCTCGTTCGTCGTTTGGTTTTGTCATCTTCCAGGATGCAAGCTGAGATTCTTTTGCAGGGATTTGTAGCTATTCAAATTCAATATTCCATTTATTTTTCACTGTTTTCAACTTCGGATAAAGCGAGCGCCCGATCGTACATCCAACGGCCCAGAGTTGAGCTCATTGTCCGCGCGTCGATGCCGTCCATCTAGCCTGCTCCAATGCTGCCACGTGTGGAAGGTTTTGCGTAGGTGTGAGGTGACCGGGAGGAGCGTGTTGGCGCTCTAGCGCAATGCTGCCCCTCCTCTCTCGCGCGCGATCGCTCGATCACAGCGGAGAAGCTCCTCCGCGATCGCAGGTAAGTCTCTCGCCGCGACTCTAGGGTTTACAAATGCGCCAAATGCGGCGGCGTCGACAGTGATCGATGAGGAAGGACCGCGTGCGCAGGATCGTCGCTCTTGTGATCGTGCTCAATCTCATCCAGCTCGGGTATTTCTTCCTCCACCGATCGATCGAGCAGCAAACTCCAGACAGGGATGAGCAGCTGCCGCCCAAGGCCAGAGTCCATTCCTACGTCGTCAAGAAATGGTCGCTGGTGGAATCCTACTCTCCATGGCTG
This sequence comes from Selaginella moellendorffii, assembly GCF_000143415.4. Taxonomy (NCBI): domain Eukaryota; kingdom Viridiplantae; phylum Streptophyta; class Lycopodiopsida; order Selaginellales; family Selaginellaceae; genus Selaginella; species Selaginella moellendorffii. The sequence continues at coordinate 557,119 of NW_003314314.1, forward strand.
CCGGCTGATCGAGGCTCCTCGCATTCCTGCGAGGCCTTTTTCGGGAATGGATTCTCGGATTTGCGGAGAGTGGTGGATCATTCCGGGAGCTATGGAGGCTCGTTTCGCTGCTACCATAGCGACGCTCTCAAGACCTCGATCTGCGAGGGGACCAAGATGGTGATGCATGCATCGAGAATCTCCATGACCGCTGGAGGGGAGGAGATCGATGCGGTGATTGGAAGGGAGGAGCAGGAGGAGCTGCCAGTGTTCCAGGTGGGAGCTTTCGAGCTCCAAGTCCCGGACGAGGCGGATGGAAAGGCTTTGGTGGAGGGTGGTCGGCTGGACGAGGTGATCGCGAGAGGTCACGGTGGCAATCGCCATGGCTTGCGCTCCTTGGTGGAATCCATCCGGACGGTATCTTCCAAGAGCTCGCGCTGCTCCGAGGTAAGTTTTTCCATTTGTTCTTCTCTCGTCAACTTGTTGGGCTTTTGTTCTTCGTTTTTCCATTGTAGGTGATCACCAAGCCAACGCTGTTCGTCACGAGGTTCGAGTACGCCAATCTCTTCCACACCGTCACCGATTGGTATAGCTCCTACGCGAGCTCTCGCGTCGTTGGGCTGGAGGAGCGGCCGATGGTGGTGTTCTTGGATGGGCACTGCAAGGTAAAACGCGATCAACTCTTTCTTTCGCAGCTACAGTTATTTTTCTCTCTTTTCTTCCAGTCTCCCATGGACGATGGCTGGGAAGCGTTCTTCAGCGGTGTCAAATACGCCAAGCACTTTGGCGACAACGTTTGCTTCGACCGCGCCGTATTCGTGCCTCTGGGTTACGAGACAGCTCTCTTCAAGTTCCTGGGGACCGGCCTGGCCTGCACCGGCAGCTCGCCAGCGGAAGTGGACGCCTCCAAAACAGCAAGGCTCCGAGAGTTCGGCGAGATCTTCTCAGCAGCATTGTCGGGCAGCAATTCCACCGAAGAGAATCGCTCCGACGTGATACAGGTCCTACTCATCCGGCGAGAAGACTACTTGGCTCATCCCCGGCACTCCGGAAAGCCGGAGTCGAGGCTGGCAAACGAAGAGGAGCTGTACAAGGCGATGGTGGATTGGGCCAGCAAAAGAAACAGCGCTGCTGGGGCTCGCAGGAAGATCACGATCTTCAACGGATTGTTTGCTCACATGAGACTGGCCGAGCAGATCAAAGCGGTGAAGTCTTCGTCGATAATCGTGGGAGTTCATGGAGCTGGGCTTACGCACATCGTGTTTGCGAGGCCGGGGACGTCGGTGGTGGAGATGCTGAGCCCGTTGTTTATGCGGCCACACTACATGTTTATCTCGCAGTGGATGGGTTTGGATTACCACTCCATTGTCATGGACGACGCCACCGTGGATTGTAACCAGGTGCTTCGCCACCTTGATAAGGTCATGGCAAAACTTACGTGAAAAAAGATTTGTATGCTTCATGGTTTTATTGGTGCTTTGATACTTCTACAGGAGATACTATTGCCTATGGAAAATACCTTTTCTTGTCTTCCTCCTTGTGTTCTTGATCCATGGACTTCTTGTCCTCCTCCTCATCCTTGTGATCACCATCCATAGACTTTTGCTCTTCTTCCTCCTTGTGATCATGATCCATGGATTTCTTGCCATCCTGATCACCATACATAGACTTGTTCTTCTTGCAGAAGATATTGATGTTAATGTTGATGTTGTTATTGTTGTTGCTGTCCCCTCTGTGCTTGCCTCCCTCCCAATCATCCATATCTGCTGAAAGATTCACAAGTGAAGAATTGGATGCTGGCTCTACTGCTACTGAAACCCCATAAATCTCAGCTTCATCCAAGAGCTCCCTGGAACTACTTGAAGAAGGAGAAGAAGACAATGCAATCTGGAAAGTGGAAATCACAAGCACAAGAAACACCAAAACAGCCTTCATGGTGAGCTTGATTGAGCTGAGCTTAATGAATTGGTGATTAATGGCTGGAAGCTTGAGGCCTTATATGTATCTAAAGTATGCATGCTAGCAATTGCCATGTGTCCATGCAATGCAATTATTCTATAGTAAAAGCTTCTCTATTGAAATTGACCACTTCCATCGCGGGAGATTTGCATCGCCACCCAACCCTAAATCAGCAAATGATATTATTGGCGTTGCAATGGAAAATACTTTTTCTTGTGTTGTTCCTGTGCAGCAGATATGATTGTTGCTCCTTGTGCTGCCTCCTTCCTCCCTAATCATCCATCTCTGAAAGATTCACAAGATGCTGGCTCTCCAGTACAAGCAATTCCTTTTTCTCTATTGATCCAATCGATCGATTGTTCTTTCCAGATTGCATTTCTTCTTCTTCTTCTTAGGAGCTCTTAGAAATTCTTGTGCGTGAAGCTGATGGCCTCAGATATATGTTTCAACTAGGGACATAAAACATTTGCAAGCTCCAAAAGAACAAGGACCACTTTTGCTTTTCCTCCCATGGAGCGGTTCAGGCGCTATGACGAGCTGCGGGGATTCATCGGATCTCGAGTGGGCTCGAAGCGTAAGAGATCGCCCGGGAACATTTCACTTGAAGGTGCCAAAGCTGCGATTGAGGATCTTTTGAAGCTTAATGAAGTTGATCTCATGGATCCGAGCAAATCGACAGCCCTGCCGTATCCCGGTGTAGGTCGTGTGTATTCGTGTACGAGGCCGGAAGTAATTCTCGACTTCGTGGGTAGAAGGACTGTACGAGAGCTCCTCCTCCGGTGGTACAGCTCTGATCATGACAACGTGATCTATGGGCCCAAGGGCGTTGGGAAGTCGTCCGACTTCAGAGCGCTCTTCTGCATACTCTTCGGCAAAGTTGGCATCGACAACAAGGTGGCGGCTGGATTAATGCCGACAACAAAGAACGTGAAGAAGCGGCTAGTTTACCTTGTGGGCGAGATGCTCTTGATCAGTGAAACTGAAGCCATGAGAAACGGTTTGTTGTTTTCATTTCTGGCGGAGGACCCAGACACCGTGATATCTGCCATTCGAAAGCTTTCTTCTGTGGAAAATGTTATTGATTTCGTGGAGGCTCGTAAGCAGCAGGAGGAGTTCTACTTCTTCGTGGATGGTGGCGAGAAACTGGAGCCTTTGGACATTTTTCGGGAACCGGCCTGTGACTCCGGGCCGAAGAGCAACATTTCTCACAATTTGTACCGCCTGTTGTGTACTGGGAAGAGGGTATGGTGTTGCATATCTCACATTGTGCATGACCCTCTATTCTCTATTGTTCCACATCTTGAGTCGTTTGCTTATGCACAGAGGGGCTTCAGCTGGGTAAGCTTTTGATACTCTAATATTCTTGTCCATCTAACTGATAACGTCGTCACATATCCTATGACAGGTTGAGTATTTGACATACGCATCCAGGTGTGTCCTTGGAAAGCTTCAGTATCGGTTGGAAAGCATCGAATACCACACTGGGCTCGTACCCCTTTTTCTGGAGGTACTATGTGAGTGCTGTGTGCAATTCACGTTGGAATTGCTCGACTCGGAGATCATAAGTGGTGCCAGCCTCCGGGAAACTATCGTCTTAACAGCATGCTTGGAACCAAGTGAAGAACAGATGGTGGAGCTGCTTAGTGAGGATGACAACTGGGACCAAGTTCTCCTGAGGTTTGCCCAGCACCGTGAGATTTCAGGGGTTCGCAGGATCGCGGAAGCTATTCGGCTTGAAGGCGAATGCCGTGATGCTGCCATGGCCTGTCTCGACTCATCTTACGTGCTGGACCCTGAGAATGGAGTCTACTGCTCCACCTTTATCAAGAGAATCTACACGAGGGTGGTACCTACCAAGGAAGAGAAAATTAAGCCTTACCGCGATGGAGCTTGGATGGAGTATGTGAGACGGCTTTTGGAATGTGAAAATGAGGAGATCAATTGGTCAGAATTTGGCTGGCTGTGCGAGGACGTCCTGGCAAATGTAATTCAAAAGAAGGGGCTCGTGCTCGGCGAACTGAAAATCTCCAGGAACGTCACCGTGGTGGACTTCAACATTGTTCCTTCCCGCCATGTTGAGACCATGTTGAAGATCACCCCCAACAATGGTTATTTCTACAAGCCGTCGGACGTGCGTTTTCCTTTCGTTGATGCGGTGGTGGCCTGGGTGGACAAGAACTCCCGTCTTCACATTGTGGCTCTCCAGTACACTGTCAATATCGACGAACACATCAAGTCCTGTTGGCAGTTTATGAGCTTGGAGTATCTGCGCACCTGGTTTCCAGATATTGATAAGTTTGTAACCGCAGACAACGTTAAACTCCACTTCGTGTTTATGGGGTGTTCCTCCAAGCCCGAGGACCGTGTAGGGATGCAGATGATAGTTTTCTAGTTAAACGACACACTCTGTTTCCCCTAACCTACTGCCTTTTCATTTTCTCCATGTAAATATATACAAGTCTTGTGTCCGCTCATTTCAGCGTCCACATAAATCTCTTGCCACCTTGGATTAGACTCCAGGCTGGCTATCTACACTCCCACTCAGCCGTGAGAGTCTATAACGCTCATACCTTCACGATGTTGTTGAAACTTATCTTTGCTCAAAGCTTTTGTCATAATGTCTGCTGTCATCTGCTTCGTCGAAACATAGCTCAGCTGCACTCTGTTCGCTAGAACCTGCTCTCGAATAAAATGTACCTTTATCTCGAAGTGTTTGGTGCGGCCATGGAACTTCGGATTTTTCGACAACTCGATCGCGCTTCGATTGTCACAAAACAAAGTCACTGGCTGCTGCACTGGAACACCAATCTGCTCCAGAAAATCTGTAAGCCACCTCGCTTCTTGAGCTGCTGTTGTTGCACCAATATATTCAGCTTCGGTGGATGAAAGTGCTGTGATTGCTTGTCGCTTGCTGCTCCAGCTGACAAGTCCACCTTCCAGGAAGAAAAGATATCCTGAGGTTGATCTTCTGGTATCCTTGTCGCCAGCCCAATCTGAGTCTGTAAAGCCGACAAGTTGCATACTCCTGGAGCTCCCACTGCTGCTAGACACACTGCTACTGCTTCTGTAGCTCAGTCGATATCCTGCTGTTCCTCGCAAATACCTGAAAATTCGTTTAACAGCGCTCCAATGCACTTCTCCTGGATTCTCAAGAAATCTTGAGACTGCTCCAACTGCAAATCCCAAGTCTGGTCTGGTACTGATGGCTAGATAAATAAGGCATCCAACTGCTTGTCGATATGGAACTCTCGCCATCACTGCTTTCTCCTCCTCAGAGTTGGGACTTTGCTCAATAGACAGCACAAGACCTGGATCCATTGGCGTTGCCACGGGCTTGCAATCTTGCATGTTGAACTTCTGCAAAATTTCTTCAACATAATGTGCTTGAGAGAGCTCGATGACTGCTGCTTCTCTGTCCCGAAGCACCTGGATCCCAAGGCAATAAGAAAGACGTCCAGTCGCGGAAATCTCAAACTGAGATAAAAACTGTCGCTCAAAATAGCTGACGATTGTTGGCGGACGTGCTGCCATAATATTATCATCGACATATAGCGCTAAAATAGAAAATGCGTTTCCAGAGCGAAAAATATACACGTTGCTATCCGCAAAAATCTTCTTAAAGCCAATGGAAGAAAGAAACCTGTCCATGTGCTCGTACCATGCTCTAGGAGACTGCTTTAAGCCATATAGTGCGCGCTTAAGTCGACATACTTTCTGCTCCTGTCCTGGAACAATAAATCCATCTGGCTGAGAAATATAGACTTCCTCCTTAAGCTCGCCATATAAGAACGCTGTCTTGATATCAAGCTGATGCACTTCCAGATCCCAATATGCTGCAAGACGTAGAATAATTCGTATAGAAGACATTTTTGCCACTGGCGAAAAAGTCTCAGAATAATCCACGCCAGGTACTTGACTAAATCCTCTCGCTACAAAGCGAGCTCGATATCTAGTCACTGCTCCAGTGGCATCCAATTTACGCTTGAATATCCACTTGGTACTGACGATTTTCCTGCCTGGTGGAAGAGAAACAAGCTCCCAAACGTTGTTACGGATCAAGGAGTTGTACTCCTCCTGCATAGCGGCCTTCCACTGTCCTGCTTCTGGTGATTGAAGAGCTGCACAGACTGTGCGTGGTTCACGAGAAAACTGCTCCATCACCGACAGCAATTTAAGGCCGGAGTCTTGAGCATCCTGAGCTGCTTGCGATAAGTAGCTGACTCTCCCACTGCGTGTGATAGTCCGAAACGGTTTGCCGGGAATAATTGGATCTGCTTCTTGCTGGGATCTTGCAGCCCCGGGAGTACTAGGCTGTGCTTGCGGCTGCCCTGGTGGAGACTCCTCCTCCTCTGGGTCATCAAACAAACCTGAAAAAATGAAGCCGTCATCAAATGGCGTAACTGCTTCATCTTCTTGCTCCGGTGTGACAGGACTGGGCTCAAGTGGAGGCTGCTGCTCTGCTTCGACCTGCTGCTGAGGCTGAAGCTGCTGAACTCGCGGCTGCTGCTGGCCGTGCACTTGCGGCTGCGGCCCAGATGCCCTAGAAACGTCCTCTTCATAAAACAAAACATAGGATGGAGTCTCAGGATTTTTATAACGATGCTTGTAAAGAGAATTCTCATCAAACTTGACATCTCTGCTGATAAGAATTGATCTGGTGGCCATGTTGTAAAGACGATAAGCTTTAGTCTCGAGACAATAGCCAACCATGATGCAAGGAATGCTCTTCGGCTCCAATTTTCTGCGATGACTGTTAGAAACTTTCGCATAAGCTATGCATCCAAAAACTCGTAGATGTCTCAAGCTGGCTTGCTTCCCGGTCCAAAGACGATAAGGAATATCTGCAAGAGGCTGGGTAGGCACTCGATTGCGAATATATGTGGCTGTATTAATCGCCTCGGCCCAGAACGATAGTGGCATTCCTGCGTGAATAAGCATGCTACGTGCACTCTCCATAAGAGTCCGGTTCATCCTTTCAGCAACTCCATTTTGAGCAGGACTATCTGGAGCTGTAAACTGCTGCTGGATACCACTCTCATTGCACAGCTTCATAAAATTTCGTGACTTGTACTCGCCACCTCTGTCACTGCGTAAGGTCTTGAGCTGCTTGCCAAGAAGATTTTCAGCAGAAGCCTTGTAAACTTTAAAGTGATCAAGAACTTCAGATTTCTTGGCCAAAAGTCTCACGACTGTGTAGCGTGAGTAGTCATCGATGAATGTCAAAAAATACCTCATTCCACGATGACTTTGGACATGGAGAGGCCCACACACGTCTGTGTGAACGAGCTCAAGAGGCTGACTGCTCTTGGATTCTGAAAACTTTGGAAATGATGTGCGTGCTTGTTTTCCTAGCACACAAGCCTCACAAAATTCAAGCTTGCCTGTAAACTCGAATTCTTGTGCATGTGCTTGATCTCTGGACACTGCTTTGAGGGCGTCTTCATGCACATGGCCTAGACGCTCATGCCACAACTGGAGATTACTCGCTCGAGTTGAGAGCGCTCGATCTGGCTGCTTATCTGGAACAACCATAGTGGCGTCAAGTTTATAAAGTCCAGAATAGCGTTGTCCATAAGCCACTGCTTGATCTGTCTTCTCGTCTCGCATAATAGCCTGCTTGGCATTAAAAATAAAATAGAAACCGTTGTCAGAAGCTGCACCGATTGAGAAAAGATGATACGCCAAGCCTGGAACAAAATACATGTTCCTGATATCTCGTAGCTCTCCTGAGGCCAGCTGTACTTGAACTGTGCCCACTGCTACAACTGAAAGAAGACTCTTGTCTCCTAAACCAACCTGCCTGCCTGTTGAAATTTTCCTGAGGTTCAGAAATGCTTCTCGCCTGCCTGTCATGTGCATATTTGCTGCTGTGTCCAGCCAGATCACGTCTTGATCCTGCTGCTGAACAAACACAGGTTCTGGAATAGCTCTTACCATGAGAGCTCTTGACTGGTTTGTATAACCAGTCCTGGCGTTCTTTCTCCCCAATCCTCGAGGACGCCCTGCTAACCTGTCTCGGCATTCTCTGGCGTAGTGTCCAACCCGCTTACAATAATTGCACTCACCTTTACGCTCGCGTGAGTTGCTGTCTCCAACATTGCTAGCCCTGAAACTGCTCGCAGTGTTGCTCGCACCAGCCTTGAAACTGCTAGCGCTGCCTCCTTTACCTGGAGAATTCTTTGTTTGCTTTGAATTGACAAACAAAGCTGTGGTTGTGTTTGTATCTGCGGGTGTTTGGTCTTCGGCTGGTTCTTCTTCATTGATAAGAGCTGCTTGCATTTCAATGAAGGTTTTTGTTGAGTTCTTGAGCATAGTCTTCAGTGATTTGAATTCTGGGCGAACCAAAGCATTGAGAAGAACTGCTCGCTTATCATTCTCGGTGACTGCTTCACCTAGACTTGACAGCTGGGAGAGCACCGACTTCAGCCTTCCTAGAAAAGCTGCTGGAGTCTCGTCCGCTGCCATTTTTAAGCCAAAAAGTTTAGACTTTAACTCAACCTTTGAAATCTCTGCACTAGCTTGGTTCCCGAATACGTTCTTCAAGGCTGTCCAGTTCTCTTCTGCGGTCTTCGTGATATCCAGGTGGTGGTGGTGCAATTTGCCCAAGCCAATCCCCATGGTGGAGACTGCCTTATCGTTTCTGACCTGCCACTCGTCTTCGTCGCTTGCCGCTGACTTCGGCTCTGTCCCTTGGACAATTCTGAGACAGTTGTCCCGGAGAAAGAGGAACGAAATTTCTTTCGCCCAATTCTCAAAATCTGTGCCTGTGAATAGAGGGATCGGTATTGCCTTACTTGTGGTCATTTCTTCTACAATTTCCAGCACGCTCCAACCCTGATCTTGAATAAACTTCTCTAAAGCACGGATTTTTCCCTTCCTCTTCTTTTGCTGCAGTCGAGCAGTCACGCGATCTAGAGTCGCGTAGCCTTGCTGCTCGTTGCGTGGTCTTGTTTTGCCCATGAGATCATCGACTGCTCCGATACCATGATAGTTTTCTAGTTAAACGACACACTCTGTTTCCCCTAACCTACTGCCTTTTCATTTTCTCCATGTAAATATATACAAGTCTTGTGTCCGCTCATTTCAGCGTCCACATAAATCTCTTGCCACCTTGGATTAGACTCCAGGCTGGCTATCTACAGCAGAAGGCAGTGTCGAGGAGCATGTACAAAACACCTGCATTCCAGCTGCACATTCAGCCGTTCAATGACAGATTTCTACCAGGCTTGAATGCAAAAGACTACAAGCTACTTCATGAGATTACAAGTAAACGGATCTGGAAAACAAGCTACACTGATGTCTGCAATGATGGTTTGGGACTTCTGGCTTTGCATAGAGTTGAGCTAGAGAAAATGGCCAAGGAGAAGTTTGGAATGGAAGACACGGGCAGAAAAGCATTCAAGACCAAAGGGATGTTGATAAATAAAATGGTGGCATTGGATAAGGAACGAAAGGAAGAACTGATGTAAACAAATACATGCTAGTATTAATATTGTTTTGGTACTTCACAAATTAAGGTTTTCTGTGAACTATGTTTTATACATATATACATATATACATATGTGAGGTCCAAGTGTACAGTTACAATGCTATATATTAATATTTGGGATTTTGGTAGCTATTGGATTAATTTCAATTTGAACTACTCACTCATGTATATAAGTTAGGGTTTTTAGGCTAATTGATATGTACATTTTCTGTATTACCTTTTTATATTCCATGCATTCACATTAGTGGAGATGAGGGGCACCTTTGATTGTTTCTAAAGAGTGTTTTGATTTGGGATTTTTGTTTAGATCTAACTTTTGGATTATCTAGATTTAACTTTTTTCATTTCCTTTTTTTAGTTCTTTCTTTTTAGGATTTTGGTTTAGATCTAACTTTTTGCATTGTCTAAATCTTCTTTTCCTTTTAATTTTTTTTTTTATTTCTCTTCTTTTACTCTTTCCTTTTCATTCATTTTCATAGCAAATCAGTAGTCTCCTCCTCCTTTAACTTTGGAGCAGCAATTGGTGCAATTGCTTGATGCTATACGATTGCAATTGAACAGCATTCACGACACGTGGTATAGCTCCTCCTGCTCTTGGTGTGAATCTTTGTGTTTGGCCGGAGTTCTTTTGTGGGAATCCTAGGGATGATGTGTACCATTAGTTCAATTACTTCACGGTGATTGCCATATATCATTCTTGGGATGATGCTCAACATGTGTATGAGTTTCCCATGTGTCTCTAATGGATGCATTGCAGTGGTACAATGGTTTGAGCAACCACTTATGGGGATTGGAATGTTCTCTTAGACGTCTTCAAACACACATTCAGACATGCTGACGATTGTGATAATACCTTCCAACAATTGCATCATCTTTGTCAAAGGCCATCCAAGTCAGTGATATAATTTGGCATTCATTTCCAAAGCCTCTTGCTTCATGCAGAGCCAAATATATCAGAGCAGATCAAGCTAGGAATGTTGTGGCCAACACTTTGTCAAGATTTTGTTGGACTTGTGCATGCATTTGTTCCAGCCACCCTTAACAATGCTCTTCACTTGGCACAACATTATGAGATGTCGCCTTTTCCACTTCTCGTTATACATCCTTCAACTCCATTTCCTGTGGGTGATAGTCCTATTCCAATGGAGGTTGATGCTACTGCTGTTTGAGTCCAAGGACAAGGGCAAGGACATGGTCATGGCTGTGATGTTTGTTGCTAGGCATGTGATGAAGTTGGTCACACTTATCAGTGTTGTTGGCGTTTTCCAGATTGACAGCCACCATTTCCTGAGTGGAGACCTTGGCATTAACAACGTCCTGTTGGTGTTGTTGCAACAGAAGGTTTGGACACCGAGATGCATCCGGGAAAGGAGGAGTCATGCAAGTAACGAAGAGATTTTGCGCGAATAAGTTAGTGACCCCTTCATCTTTCTTTTGGGAGTATTATCAAGGGGTTCACTCAGCACTAGTTCATCCAATGTTTACTTTCCAAGCTCGTTTTTATAACAAGTGGTCTCTTATTATTCTCTCCGTATTAGTTGATATAGGTTTAAATTTATCTTCTATTGCTCAACCTATTGCCACACATTGCCATCTACACTTGCATCGTGCGATGGAGCCAGTTTTCATTCTTTATGGCAACAGTCGCACAAATGCCTGTACACGGGATGAGGCGGACTTAGTTGTGTGTGTGGGCAATCTCAAGCTTGGGTTGCAGTCATTGTGGGTGGTGCTGAGTCAAGCTTTGACCTCATCCTTGGTATAGATTAGTTGTAATACAATCATGCCAAGTGTGACTTTAAAGCTTCTCCCCCTTGTTTCATACTTCCTTATATTTCATCCATTCCTTTCACTTCCTTACCTCTTAGTCCCTTTGTTTTTACCTCTGCTTCCATTACTTTTATCTCCTCACTTACTTTCTTTTATATTTCTGTCTTGTTCCACTTTTCCCTTTTTCGATCCCTCTGATAGTTTTTGTGTTGCAAGGGTTGTCTAGCTCATGAAGGAGTATTCCGATCTCTTTGAATTTAACCTATCATTTGGGGCCATACGTCATTTGATTCCAACTAGGGATGCTTGTCCAATTAAGATTCCTGTTTGTCATCGGTCACCTTAAAAGATCAAGATTTTACGTGCAAACGTCAAAGAGATGTTAGAGAAGGGTGTTATTCGGAAGTTGTGGAGTCCTTGGGCATGTAAACCTCATCTTGTGACAAAGTCTAATAGGAATATTTGTTTCTACATTGACTATTATTTGTTAAACGAAGTGATGATCCTGGATGTGTACCCTCTTCCTCACATTATTGATCTCTTGGATCATCTAAGAAGAAGTCATTGGTTCACCAAGTTAGATCTTGCTTCTAGGTATTGGCAAGTATTGATGGCCAAGGAAGATATTCTTAAAACTACTTTTCTTACACCGTTTGGTTTGTACAAGTTCTTCGTGATGCCGTTTGGTTTGAGTAATGCTTTAGCAACTTTCCAGTGGATGATGGACGAGGATATGCCAGAGGTGACTGTTGACTTCATTGATGATGTCTTGATCCACTCGGAGGGGATGTGGGAAGAGCATGTCCATGATGTTTGTAAAGTGTAGGATCGGCTATGGGACATTGGTTTAAAGCTGAAGCGGTTGAAGTACATGTTTGGATCCAAGGGCACGACTTATCTTAGGTACTGTATTTCTCATGAAGGTTTGCAAGTTGATCATGACAAACTTGTGGCTGTTCTAAAGTTCCCTACTTCGAAGTGTGTGAATGATGTGTAGTCTTTTTGGGCAAAGTGTAGTATCTCGATCGTTTTGTGGATCATCTTTCTAATCACACTGCACTATTGCGAGTGTTGCTGAAGTCATCAACATCATCTTTCATTTGGTCTCCAGATTGTGAGAGGGCGTTCATGGATTTCAAAGTGTTATTGATGACTCATTCGATGTTGGCATATCCTGACTACACTCGACCTTTTATTTTGCATGTGGATGCTTTTGATATTGGTCTCGAGTTGATGCAAGAGAGTCCGAGTGTGCCTAGTCAGTGTCATCCTATTACGTATATAAGCTGTACATAACAACTAGCGGAAGTGAATTACTCCATAACAAAGGAGTGTTTAGCAACAGTTTGGGGTTTTTAGAAACTTCATGCATTTTTACATGGTTCTCAGACATTACTAGAAAGTGATCATATTGTCATTATTTCATTATTGAAGTGAAAAAATCTAGTTGGTCATACTGCTTAGTGGGCTTTGAAGCTTTAGATATATGATTTTGATATTGTTTATCACCCAAAGAGTTTTATGGCTTATGCTAATGCTCTTTCTTGAGTTCCTCTCCTTTCTTCACTTTTTTTCCATGTTTCTAAAGAGCTTGTTGTTCCAACATCTGTGGATTTTCTAGATGAGGATTTTATGCCATCGGCGGTTGTTGTACTTGACATTCAGTGTCCATAAGATGCAAAGCAAGATCTACCTTCTTTTGATAAAGTTTGTGAGGCTCAAAAGATTGAGCCATAGATTCGAAGGCTTTGAGATGAATTTGAGAATTCTGCATCATTTGCTGATGATTTGCCATTTTGGCATTTATATTCTCAATATCATCTTGAAGACGACCTTCTTTATTTTGTGAGGACGGATTCTGATGATCATTTATGGCTGGTGGTGCCTTCTATCTTTATTCCACAGTTTCTCCATGCCTACCATGATTCTCTTGTTCTAGGTGGGCATATAGGACATCATCGTGTGACCAAGAAGCTATACAGGTCTTTCTATTGGCCGGAGATGCGATGTGATATTATCCAGTATGGTTGTAATTGCATTTGGTGCCAAGTTCGTAATACTCCCCCTTATGCTGCAAAAGGACGGTTGGAGTCAATTACAATTTTCTGTTCGTTTGAGTTGGTGGCGTTTGATCATGGGACCTTTTCCACGATCGACTACTGGCAATGAATATGTTATTATTGTTTTTAACTATTTGACTCGTTGGGTGGAAGTTAGTGCTCTTGCTAATGCCTCTACAACTGTTGTTGGATACTTCCTCCTCAATTGAGTTGTGTCCTAGCATTCTTGTCTAGAGCAAATTCTTTCAAATAATGGTCCCGCATTTATAGCTGACGTATTTCATGTTTTGAAGTCTCGATTGGGGATACGCCACACTTTCACAAGTGCTTTTCATCCATAGTCAGATGGTTTGGTGGAACAACTCGTTCGGATATTCAAAAGAATGATTGTGAAGTACATGAACTTTCAACATTCAAATTATGATGGTTATTTGCCATTTCTTTGGTATGCATATGTCACAGAGGTGCAAAGTTCTGTTTATAAACTTTTATATGGTCATGATCCAATATTACTAACGGAGCTGGGTTTACTTTTGCAATTGCCACAAGCTGCTAATGCTAGGTCGTGGGAACAATATTTAATGAGCATTTTTCCACTTGTCTGAGCAAAGTCTGCTGAACACTTAGGCCACGTACAAGTGGGACAACAATGGCACTACAACTCCCATCATTGTCCATTTATGAAGTACAAAGTGAATGACTTGGTGTTAGTCTGTTTTCCCTATCTTACAATATATAGTTTATTTAAGGGGCTCCATGCTCAGTGGAAAGGACTGTGTGGCAAATTGGACTGTAGATTTATGAAGTTTGACATGCCATCCAACAGGCTAATCCTCCAAAAATTGTGCATGTGCAGCGGTTGAAATGCTTTGTACAAAGGAATCAGAAACAACTAATACCTTTTACAGATTCATTGATGCCTACTTCTGATGTTCTTCCAAATCCTAGCCCATCTATAAGAGAACCCTAATGGTCTTCCATCATTCTAAGAAAAGGAGATGATATAAGGTCCAAGTATACGGCTAAAATGCCATATACTAATATTAGTGTAGTGGGATTTTAGTAGCCGTCGAATTGGTTTCAATCTGGACCACTCGCTCCTATATATAAACTAGGGTTTTTAGGCTAATTGATATGCACATTTTTTGTATTCTCTTTCCATATTCTATACACTCACAAATATAAATAAATAAACACCAATTAATATGTTAGCAATCATCTCTACCTTTGCCTCAATGCTATTGCTTGAGGCTTAACCATTTGCGGCCACAAGAGGCTCTAAGTGCTGCAATCAAGGCATGCAACCAACTAGGCTCTAAGATGTCTTCTTGGTCTTCCATTGCTTCCAAGAACTATACATTACTATTGAGTGAGTTCATGCCATATAATTTAGGTTGATCTGTCCATCCAAATGTCTGTAGACTTAACTCTTGGACATGATAATCAGCTGGAGGAGATGATTGCAACCTCATTAGGCATCTTCGCCATCACTATCTGGACTGGAATGATTTGTTTAGAGTGATTTCAGTAGTTTGCTCTTTGGGAATAAAATAAGAGATCTTTTAATTGTTAAAGGATTGCATGACAACAATCTTTACCTGTCAGTGCCTGCGCCAACTTGGTACATCAAAGGAGAAGCTATACCTTTGTTGTTTTCATGTATAGTAACTTCTGGGCTACACCTTTATCCAATAGACTCATTGAACTAGAATTGTAGATTGTTGGAACAAGGCTAGCAATAAAAAATGATAGTGACTTTAGCACTGCTTCATAACTGAGATTGAGTATTGTTAGTTTCACAGCAGAAAAACAAGTAGTATGACTTCAACTTCAAGGTATGATCTTCAACGTTTACAAATCGTTTTCCTTATTGCTTACATGACAAAACAATGATGGTAGTACATCAGACTAGCTAATGTTCAAAAGAAAATGTTAGATGGTATATATAGTGGTTTTTTTCATCACTAGAAAGTGGTTTTTTAAACTCTGAACTCCTGTTGGGTAATTTCTAGTTCTAAAATGTTGATGGAGGAGGTCATGGCTCATCTGATCCAGCAGCAATACAGTGAAGCCTTTAAGGAATTTCCAACCTCTATCCCCATCCTCCAGAATCAGCTGTGGCAATAAGTTTTTGAGTTTTTTGCTCGATGACACATTCTGGAAATCTAGCAAATTCCACATCGTGTATGCTGAAGCTCTGGCCGCAAGTAACCTGGAAAAGAAGCCGGGGCAGACCAGCTCACTGCCTTACACTGCTGGAACTCCAAGCCATTATGAAGTAGAAGTTACAAGTGAGCTATTGGGAACGTGTGGGCTCACATAGAAGTTGGAATTCCTACAGGAGGACCTTTGCTAGGTCCATGAGCTGATTGTTTGGTGGATACACTATACAATGAGCCAATTTCATGTCCTGTCTCTAATCCAACTAATATGCTGTGATATGCATTGTAAGTAGTTTAGAGTCATTATACTACATGAAGTTTATAGTGTTGACATTAAGCTTCTAGCCATAGCTAAATTTGAGACATTAGGTGAGATTTCAGACACTATTTATGGTCTGGAAAATGTGAAGAGCTTGGCACATCTTGCTAACTTTAAAAGTTTCCAGGCTTTCGACTTTTCCTTGAACAAGAGGATTTGCTAGTCCAGTTGCATTTGCCCAAGATCGTTGAGACAAATGTTAAATGTTATCTAGCCTGTAAGTACTACATGATTAAATTTTGGTTTGAAGATTGTATGAGACTAATTTATTCTATGATCTTGAGTTATATAATATATTATCAAATGATCCTAAGTCAACCTGTAAAGACTTTCGTTGAGCCTGGGAGTGATTTTGGCTTTGAGAGTGTGTGCCATGAAGCTTATGTTTCCCATAGCTTCATCCATAGTCTGATCTTTTGGGCTTCCAGGAAATTTCCACTCGAATCCATGGAGAAGATTAGAAAGAACGAGCTGGACGTTTCTAAGACCCAGATGAAGCCCGGGGCAAGCCCTCTTTCCAGATCCAAATGGAAGCAGCTCAAAGTCTTGGCCATTGACACCGATGCTGCTGCCAATGAATCGCTGGGGCTGAAACTCCAGAGGATCACTCCAAACTCGAGGGTCTCTGCCAATCGCGTAGACATTCACAATAAGCATTGCATTCTTGGGGATGTCATAGCCTGCAACATTCTGAGCCTCGACCGATGCATGTGGTATGAGCAAAGAAACGGGAGGATGGAGACGAAAGCTTTCCTTGATGATGGCATTCAAAACCTCGAGCTTGGATATGTCTCCCTCTTCGACCATGCGTGTGCGTCCAACAACACTCTCAATCTCTTGCTGAGCTTTGACCATCCAATCTGGGTGGTGAAGAAGTTCCGCCAGAGCCCACTCTGTCACAGTGGATGATGTTTCAGATCCACCAAGAAGTAGATCCTATCAAGATCACAGAACAATCAAGTAAGTTCCACAGATTTGCAACTTACCATGAGGAGAGCTCTGAGACTGACCAAATCGTTTCCAATGTGAGACCTTGTGACCTCCACGAAATCGGGAACCTCACCGGGGCGCTGCTCGTCCAAAACCTTTTGCAAGAAGCCATTCATCTTATCCCCGGCCACCTTTGCACGGCGGGCAACCAAGTCGAGCCAGCTCAAGTAGGGGAAATAGTCAGTGATCGAGAAAGCCGCTCCCACCTCGAGGATCTCATCAATCGTCGCTATGAAATTCGAGGCCTCCGCCGTAATAGCGGGATCGCCCGAGGCCTTGGATCCAAAGTACGTCTTCTTCATCAGAATGCGAGTCATGACGTTGAAGCTGAGCGCCCTCAAGTGTGGTCTCACTCCGACAACTTGGCCAGCCTTAGAAGCTCTCAATAGCTCACCACTGAGCTCCCACAGCTCGTCCCGGATGATCTGCGTGTTCATACTCATCCTTTTGGCCGTGAATATCTCCGTGGCGCAGAGCTTCCTCAGCTTCTTCCAGTAGTCTCCATATGGCGAGAAAGACATGCTCCTGCTATCCATGACTATGGAGACCACGTTGTTTCGAGGCCTATAGGCGAATTCCGTGTCGTGGTTCTTGAGAAACTCTTTGGCCATTTCTGGACTGGAGACCACGAACACAGGGACAGATCCCAGGCGCAAGTGAAAGAGGGGTCCAAATCTCTTGGAGAGCTGCTGGAGTGCGATGTGTGGGATCTTGCCCATGGCCAGGAGATGGAAGTGGCCGATGAGAGGTAATCCTCTGGGGCCTGGCGGAAGATTGAGAGATATCCTGGAGAGCCATTGCTTGAGGATGAAAGCAGTGAGGAGGAAGACCACTATATGCACCGCCCAAAACATTCCTACTTTCTGCCCCTAAATTGTAGAGCCAGAGCGCTGGAGAGTATTTCCATTCCAATGTTGAATGGAAGATGTCTGACCTTTGACTTCCAAGCTTGGCATCTTTGAAATTTCTTCTAAACTATTAAAAAATCCAAGTTGCGACAATTTTTTAAATAACAAAGAAATCCAAAGGTGGGCTGCCATATGAGCCACAAGTATAATATAATCCTATGCACTTTTCATTTTTTTCTTTAGATTTGTTTGACTCATTTTTGTTTCACTTTGTTAGATTCTCTCAGCACTTGTGGTTGTAATGCACACCTATGCCAATAACAATCGACAATCCTTATCTTGTTGTCCTGGACACTAATCGACAATCCTTATCTTGTTGTCCTGGACACTGTGACAGTCAATCCAAAGTCATTGGTGGGATGTCGTCTATAACACCTTTGGTCCCCTGGCCATTCACCACAACCTTTGTCACCAAGTGGATTGCAATCTGTAAGCTCCTGAGTTTAGACTTCCCGGGAGGTCACCCAGCCCAGTACTATTCAAACACAAGGACGCTTAACTCCAACTATCCCAAGACCCTTAACCGATTGGAAAAAGGGGTTCACTCTTGTTCATGGGCCCTTTCCCTCTATATTTGAACCCCATGGATCGTCTCTCGAGTCGTTCCCTTTGGTTGCTTACAATCCACCACGCTTCCCTGCAAGTTCACGCCCTCGTGAACGGAAGTTGAGAGCCGCAGCTCTCCCGAGAGCCTCGCTCTCTTGACACCCTACCCCTCGGGTCGAGCCCAGCAGGAGCAAACTGGACCAGCCAGATGTCAATCAATATGTGGTGTGATTCCCCTAGCCAACCAACAGAGTCGGACCCGAGACCCCTCTGATACCAAATGTAAGCTCCTGAGTTTAGACTTCTCGGGAGGTCACCCAGCCCAGTACTATTCAAACGCAAGGACGCTTAACTCCAACTATCCCAAGACCCTTAACCGATTGGAAAAAGGGGTGCACTCTTGTTCATGGGCCCTTTCCCTCTATATTTGAACCCCATGGATCGTCTCTCGAGTCGTTCCCTTTGGTTGCTTACACAATCCTAAAGACCTGGCATATACACTTATATAGCTGGAAAAGAAAGTGTAGTGCACTTTATCTCTCTCCCCTTAAGCCAATTGGAAAAGGGACAATTGCTTGATGTGAGAGCCTTTAGTGGCTATTTTATCCCCATTTATCCCCCAAGGTTCCAAGGATCCATCGTGACAGTATATTCAAATCTCATCCCATGATCAGCGCTACAGAGAGCCATCAGTGAAGGTGATGGAACTTGACGAGCTAGTAGTGGACCTCCTAGAGTGTCTTATATGGGGTGGTTTATACTCTAGTATTCCTTTCTAGCTCGACACAACCCAACATGCAATTCTACTATCATTCCAAACCTTAGGAATCCAACTTTCATCCATAACCAACCTAGAAGCATTTGTCCAGCATGCAAAGCAGTCCAATGGTGGTGAGGCCCATGCTGAGTCTGCAAAATTTGGCCTCAGTTCTATCTAGCCTTGTTACTAGCCTCCTCAAACATTATGGGGAGCCATAGAAAACAAGGCCAATGGCAACTGAGCAATAGTAATCTACTTATACGATGTTATGGAGCATCTTATTGACAAACATTGGCTAAGTTATTAAAATTAAGCCCAAGCACTCGAGGAGAAGGATATTTGTGAACGTAAGTCATTATCTTTTTTAAATTCTCTCCTCATAAATATATGTTGTGGTCCTTACAGTTGTAGCTACTACAAATGCCTTAACTATAGATAATGATCCCTTGGTGATAAAGCCATTTCTCCTAGGGCTAGCCACACAAGAACCAAACCAAGATGAGAATAATGAAAAAGAAGACTTTGCGGATGAAGAGGACATTCTTCCATTGCTGGAAGAAACTTTTCCCACATAGGATAACATGGATATCACTGAAGTTGAAGAACAAGGTGATGGTGGGGATGAACCACACCAAGGATCTCCGGAAACATTCTTGTCACTAGAGATAATGGCTCTAGGCCATACGGTTGGTAAAAAGCATTAACACAAATGAATATTTCTTTTGTTTTCTGATTTTTGAGTGTAGATAAGCTAATGCTAATGTATAATAGTGACAGTAGAGGCTTTAAAGACCATGGTGTGCATCCACCCCCTTTTCTAGAGGGAAGTAGCTCCACTTCTTTTACTCTCATAGAGTTGTTTAACTACTTTTCTATAGTAGAGTAAGATAATTAAAAATTATGGCACTTTAAATTGAACTAACATTTGCAAGGACTTACGTAGGAATTAGGTGGTTGTTTAACAATTGAGTGAACCATTTCATACTATTGAAATATTATATTGTAAGTTCTCTTGTTTCTACATCAAAAAGGCCATATTTCGGCCATACAAACTTGCTTGCACACGTTTGGGGCCATCTCACATTTTGGTAAGCAATGGATTGCCTATGAATTGGAGTTCCCTCATTTGTCCTTCCAAATTGCACTAAACAATGAATTCAATTGTTTCCAATTTGCCTTCAATACTAATTTCTACACACTGAATTACAAAGTGGTCTATGCATCTAAGATTGGTGGAGCTTTGGTGTGGGAGGAAGTCACAATAGATGCAGGCAGGCTATATGCAAAAGCCATTAGAGAGGCTATTCACTAGATTCTAGAATCAATAAGTCTAATTTTCATTTGGCTCACTAAAATAACTTTGTATTACAGATGCACAGACTGTTTGTGATTAGAGAAAGAGCCACGTATTAGCATCCTAGGATGCTAGTGCATTCTAGGATGTTGTGACAAGAAGAGCAAGACGTAGTAAGTTAAGTTTAAGGCACAAATTTTATATACTCCTTATTTCTATATCCACAAGTTGTCTTTGTGGGTTAGTTGTTATTCTAAGCATTTGAATGTAATGCATAGGTATTTCACAAGTGTACAATTGCAACATTAGCAATTGCAGCCGAAAAGGTTCTAGACGAGAATGACTAACGACTTACCCAAGGAGGATTATATGAGATAGACCTCAAGGCATGCACGCCACATATCTAGAATGCACTTAACCAATTACAAAGTGTATCAAGCCTAAAGGAGAAGGGCAATCGGTGCAAGTTTGTGGATTCCATCATAGAAAATTGGCAATTACCGACTACAATATAGTGCTTGAGTCTAGACTCACCAAACTTGGTGAAGGTGATGAGTAGACTATGGAGGTATGTGTGGTTGTGGTGGTTTGGCGTTACTTATTTATTAAGCCAAACGTAGTGGGAGACTTACTCCGAGATGGCTTCCAACACTCAATGCGCATGGAAGCTTGTCAAAGGCCTTACAAGAGTTTAACATTGCTAGGTGGGCTTTCATTCATTGGGATAAATGCTTTATTACAGGTCTTTCAAGTAAAGATGATCATTCCTCCCACGGAGTTCATCAATTGCCTGGTCTTTGATTAGGACTTTAGAGAGAACTTCTACAGCTCGATTGTGGATTTCATTTGAGGTAACTATTTACTTTTACAAACAACTAAAACTCTTGTATATTTGAGCATTTTATAGATATGAGCCCGAAAGAGTTATCCAAGTTCCATCACTTTGCAGTTGATTCTCCAGAGTTCTAACCGGGAAAGCCTATTTGGATCCAAGTTGAGACACATAGTATATCATTTACTCCATTTTCCAAGTTCTCCACATGCATACGAGAAGTTTTCTTCCCTTTAATGTACCCATCAATGGAATGGACCAAACACAAGATCCACTAGGCACTTTAGAATCCAAAGAGCTTTGTATAGATTGGGCTGATGTTGTGGAAGTATTGTAATCTAAACACTTTCACAATTTAAATAGATAATTGTTTTAAAAATATGTAATTCCCTGACACTTTGAAAGAGACTCTTTCCAATTTAACTTAGTTCATTAGCAAAGATAAAAGTAAAAATATTCAAAATATTCCACAAATGCCCATTATAGGCACTTGCAACCCTCCCAACTTATACTTGCCTCATCAAGGGTAATCACTATAACTTCCAAAGCAGCTTTCAATCTAGGATCTGGGTCAAAATTATTAAGCTTGGGTGCTACATGATGCCCATACTCGCTTGGGGAACTTTCAATTTGTTTCATGGTAGAACAAAAATCACCCTCTAGATCTATGAACTTATCCTTGCTTACATCTTGAGCAGTAATATATCCCTCATTGTCGCTTTCTTCAACAAGACCTTCCCCTCAACAATTAATATAACATTAGAAGTAGTCTTGGGCTACCTATTGCCAAGCCTTAAGATGAGGAGGCATAATAAAGAATCCTCAATTCTATACCTTGTTGGATCCATTGTTGTACCTCAAAGAAATAAAATCCTCTCCAGTTTGCCATGCTAGGAGGAAACCTAGAAACCTCAAACATTACAACAAGGTTAGAGCAGATAGGAAACTATCACAAATCTTCTCTTACCAAAGCATGAGCTTCCAATCCCCGAAAACTCTAGTTCTTTGGCCGCAGCACATAGCATATATTGGATAGTTTTGCCCCATGCTTGAAAACCCTTTTTACAAATTTCAAAATTTGAAATGGTTATAATTGGAAAATGTTGAAAGTGTCCATTGTTATTGCTCTTCTCACTTAAATATTACTACATGCAATTGCAATTTCCATATTCTCAAATCTCCTTCAACATGCTACTCTTGAGAGAACTCCACAAACATCAACACTATGCACCCTTGCGTAGTACACAATTAAAGTATGAGCCCCACCAATTCATGGAATTAGTTAGACTTCAACCTACTTTTGAGTCATATGCAAATCTTCTAAGCATCATGATGCAAAACTAAAGCGTTGAGAGAGCTACATTGGAAATCAATGGCAATGAAGGATAAATTTAATGGGATGCATTAGAGACATGACCCTAGACAGTATATATTCACGGCTTTGCAATGGAGCTAAATAAAGTTCACTTACGCTTGCTATGAACACCATGTTAAAAGAGGTGTGCCAAAAAATGATAATTTAGTTCTTTTGCCATGAGCAACAAGAGCAAAAAGTGAGAACATAGTGCTTTGGTATGCAATTTGGTCAATTCTTCATTTGGTTTGCAACATTAACAACTTGCTTGAATGCATGAGATGAATGGGTCTATGGGCCATGACTGGCTCCATTCTGCACATAGCACAGGTCATTGCTATGGGCATGATGCCCCATCCAGGGCATAAGGATTGAATATTCATAAATTATTCTATGCTTGTGTTTTTTTCACACTCATAAATAATACACATAGCAGTTTTCAGAACATCATTTCAAGTAGTACGTTTAATAGGTCAGGCTTTATAGCACTAGAAACTTTCTTCATTAACTTTCATTCCAACATCGTACAGCAATTATATGGGAATAGGAAAGAAATTTAAAATCATATCAATGATGGGAAGATCGTCCAAGAACTTGGCATTGAGATCCTAGACCTTCTTCAAGGCATGTTCATGGCTCATCTAATCCAGCAGCAATGTAGCAAAGCCCTTAAGGAATTTCCAGCCTTTATCTCTGTCCTCCAGAATTACCTGTGGCAATAAGTTTTTGAGCCTTTTGCTTGGCAAGTGCAACAAAACATTCTGGAAATCGAGCAAATTCCACAATGTGTGTGCCAAAGCTCTAGCCACAAGGAACCTTGAAAAGAAAACACACACATCCTCGTTGTTAGGAAGTGTTCTTATCGCTTCCTTGGACAGTTTTAGCCTGGACAATTTAAGCTTGGTGAGCACGGTACAGCAAGGATTCCTCATTAAAGGAGGGAGAATATGGTATGGAAGGTAGGTTATATTTTTGGGTTCTATTTTCTCCTCTCTCCTCTTCCAATTTCTCTCTTTTCCTCCTTTGTATTTCTCTTCCATGGAATATATTAGTGATTCCTGCCAGGAGATCTGGGCAGATCTAAACAGTGGTATCAAAGCAACACTACCAATCATATTGGGTGTACCAGGCAAGGGTTTGGCATCATGGCGAAGGATGGGGCTAATGCAGGCAATCCTAAAAAGGATTTTGGTTATGGGAGTCTTAGCAAATGTCATTTTCAACTAGTTAATCAGCATGACCAACTTAGAGTTAGTTATCCCTTTGTTATCTCTAGTATGGCAAAATAGGGTTTCTTTGTGAATGGCTTCTCTAGCATCTTTGGCAAAATTTGTAAACATGAGGCCAAGAAAGAAGCAAATTGAGGCCACCACACTAATGGACAAGGAGCTAGAGTGAGTTTCCAAGCATGACCAAGAAGGGGAAAAGGAAGAGCAAGGATTGATAATCCAGTAATTGGAATCAACCATGCAAGCATTGATCAAGCAGAATCTTCTTCACCAGCAGCAAGTCACAGTTACAATCCGGGACATGCAAGTTTTGGTCCAGTTGTTAGCAGATCAATAGTATGAGAGCATAGCAGCGATGTGTCTTTTAGCAGAGAAGCAGTAGACCTTGGAATCTCAGCTCAAGGAGCTCCAGGTTACTTCTTCGCACAAGAAGCTAGTGGGGAACTGCCAGAGATACTGCCGTGATGGGGAGAGAGAACTCACCTCTTTCTAGAGTGTCATGTGAGGTAGACACGAAGGGTTGCTGGAGACGGTAGAGAGCTTTTTGGAAGGATTCCTTTCTTTTGTACCTTCAAGAAAAAAAGATAGCTGAGTTGCATCTTTTGGACCTGGGTGTGAAGAAAGCAGGACAACACTGCGAAGAAAGTAGTAGGGGTCCAGGTGGGCAGCTAGAGACGGGTGTGAAGAAAGTAGGACAACACTATGGAGAAAGTAGTGGGTTTCTTGCTCAAGCTTCAAGTCTAGGTGTGAAGAAAGTAGGACAACACTGTGAAGAAAGGAGCGGGGACTTGAATAAGCTCAAGACTGCACTTGAAGAAAGCAGCAAAGAAAGTGGTAGTGCAATGAATTTGGTTGCTAGTGATAGGCAACTTGATTCCAGTCTTTGTGGGAAGGGGGAAGAGTTCTCATCAGTCGAGGTGGAGGAGGCAGTGACAGACATAAAGTCTTCCTCCATGCATGCAGATATCAAGGCAGTGGCAATCTAGCATGCCCATGTTTTCACTTGGAAAATTAGTAATCATTTTAGTGAAGTCACTAGGATCACACATCGGATTGAGTTAGAACCGCACTCCATCACAGTTAACTTTCTAATAATTCGTCTGGGTAAGGAGGGACGAGCCATCGTTGATACCATGGTGGAGGAATTACAACAGGAAGGGTTGGTGGAGGAAAGGAATAGTTTGTTCACATCTTCTGTGCTTCTCGTTCTTAAGAAGGATGGTTCATGGAGATTGGTGGTGGATTACAGGGCCCTTAATAGGATAACCGTCAAGAATAGGTTCCCTATTCCCAGGGTAGATGAGCTTCTGGATGAGCTTGGCAGCACCAAGTTCTTTTCCAAGATTGACCTTCATTATGGTTACTATCATATTGCCATGCAGGATGAGGACAAGGCCAAGACAGCATTCAGGACTCACCAAGGATTGTTTCAATTCAGAGTAATGCCTTTTGGCCTTACTAATGCGCCTACTACGTTTGACAGTCTCATGAACAAGCTCTTGGCTAAGTATTTCTTCCAATTCATTATAATTTTTTTTTATGACATACTAATCTATAGTCAGAACTGGATAGAACACTTGCACCACTTGGAAGTGATTTTATCCATTGGAGAACAATGCTTTGGTTGCAAAGTTATCCAAGTGTTCTTTTGGACTGAAGACCATTTAGTACTTTAGATTTTGTGTAGGACATTGGCAAGGTATGGGTTGATCCATCACAATTATAAGTTGTTGCAAATTGGCCACTTCCCAAATCTTTGAAGCAACTACAAGCTTTTTATGGCTTTGCAAACTATTTACATTGCTTGCCTCTATTGCGGCTCCGCTCAGCAATATTTTGAGCTCTTCTACTTTTCAATGGTCAGATGTAGCCCAAGAATCATTTGAGTTGCTGAAGCAATGACTTCTGGGTGCATTGTTACTTTTTCTTCCAGATTTCTTGCAACTTTTCATTGTTGAGATTGATGCATCAGATGCAGGAATTGGAGCAATTCTCTGCCAAGGAGAGGAATTGGTGGCCTTTGATAGTTGTCACTTCTCTGTTTAGAAGTCTAGGTTACTAGTGTATGAACAGGAAATGCTAGCAGTTATTCATGCAATTGGTCGCTACCACCACTATCTGTTGCCTCGACAGTTTATGCTCCAAACAAACCATCACAGCCTCAAATTTATTTTGGAGCAACAACATTTGTCCAAGAAACAGTAGTGCTAGGTGGAGCAACTGCAAGCATTGGATTTCACTATTGAGTTTCAGCCAGGGAAAAGCAACATCCTTCCTGATGTGTTAGGGTTTAGGTTCACGATGATTTGAACGTACTGAAGCATCAACATTGTTGAGTATTTCCAGACAAGAAGCAGTGTATGTTGATAAGATTCACGAAGGCTACTTGCTGGATCCAATGCTTTCGGGTATTTGGCAACAGTTTCGTGATAATCCTGACTATACGCATGAGAAGTTGATGTATCATGAGAACTTATTATGGCAAAAGGGTCTTATAGTTCTCAATTCAAGCCATAACTTATGCAAGGAGATCTTTCAGAAGTGTCATGCAAGCATTTTGGCAAGACATTGATATTAAGTATGTATATATATATACATACATACATATATATATATATATATGTATGTATATATGTATGTATATATATATATATATATGTATATATATGTATGTATATATATGTATATATGTATGTATATATGTATGTATATATATATATATATATGTATATATATATATATATATATATATATATATATATATATATATATATATATATATATGTATATATATATATATATATATGTATATATATATATATATGTATATATATATATGTATGTATATGTATCTATATATATACATACATACATATATATATATATATATGTATGTATATATGTATGTATATATATATAAAATCATCGTTAATGTTAAAATAAAGACAAAGGGCTGGCTCTAGCAAACTCAAGTGCTTGATTTCGTGCTATCCTAGAGATTTTTGGTGCAACAAACGCAGACAAATTGCTCTGAAACCCTAGCAATCTAGAAACTAGAAACATTAAACCAGCCAATTGCAATATAGTAGAATTACTCTAAAGTATAGTTTTTGTCAGGGCTTCTCGTGGCTCAAATAGCACTTACAGCGTCCACTTAAGGCTCAACTAAAACAATCTAACCTTGAGCTTTAAAGCAAAATTCATCAACACAATTCTTTGATGACTTCGCTCATTCTCTCTCTTCTAACCAACGCAGCCCTTGAGCTTCATCCTGAGAAGCTCGGGAAGCTCCCTCTCAAACTCTCCAACAAACTGGTCCACGACTTCACGACAGAACCCGCTCACAATCATTGCTGCTGCTACGTCCTCGCTGATGCCTCGCTGCCTGAAGTAGAACAGCTGCTCGTCGCCCACCTTGGACGTGCTCGCCTCGTGCTCGATCCGGGAGCTCGGATTCCGTCCCTGATGATCCAAAAGTTCCATACAAACTCGTGAAACCTGTAAACGTGCAATGGAGCTCATATACCTGGATGACTGGAAAGGTGCTCGCAGTAGACTTGTTTCCAATGAGCAGCGAGTCGCACTGCGAGAAGTTCCTGGCTCCAGCTGCCGAGGGCTGGATCTGCACGAGCCCCCGGTAGCAATTCGTGGAGTTTCCAGCCGAGACTCCCTTGCTCACGATGAAGCTCTTGGTGTTCTTCCCAAGGTGGATCATCTTGCTGCCCGTGTCGGCCTGCTGCTGGTTTTGTGTCAATGCCACCGAGTGAAACTTCCCCACGGAGCCATCGCCTCGCAGCACAACGCTAGGATACTTCCAAGTGATCGCGGACCCAGTCTCAACTTGCGACCACGATATCTCCGACTTCTCTCCGTCACAAAGTCCCCTCTTGGTCACGAAGTTGTAAATCCCACCGCGTCCCTGGAGCAACACCTCACGATCAAACCAAGGAGGTAACGTCAAACCCGAAGGAGAGAACCTGCTGATCACCGGAGTACCAGTTTTGCACCGTGTAGTAGTCGATCTTTGCGTTCCTCGCGCAGTAGAGCTCCACGACCGCGGCATGGAGCTGGTTTGTGTCGTGAGCCGTGGCCGTGCAGCCCTCGAGGTACGTCAGGTGACCACCCTCCTCGACCACGATCAAAGTTCGCTCGAATTGCCCAGTCTCTGGCGCGTTGATCCGGAACTGCGTGGAGAGAGGGATGCTCACTCCTCCCCCGGCCTTCACGTAGCAAAACGATCCATCGCTAAACACCGCCGAGTTGAGAGCCGCGTAGAAGTTGTCCGAGGCCGGAACCACGCGGCCGAGGTTGTCCCGGACGACCTCCGGGAACTCGCGCACGGCCTGGGAGAGCGAGCGGAAGAAGACACCGCCGTCCTCGAGCTCCCGCTGGTGGGTCAACGCCACGGACGTGCTGTCAAAGACGGCGTCAACGGCCATTGACCGGGGCTTAGACCCGGGCTTTGACTCGGGTGGCGGCCCCAGGTCAACGCCCAGGCGCTGGTATGCGTCGACGATGGCGGCGTGCTCCGAGGGCTTGGGCTCCGAGTAGTAGCTCATGTCCTGGAAGTCAACGGGCGGGTGGCGAAGCTCCGACCACGAGGGCGGTGCCATCTTTTGCCACTTGTGGAAGGCGTCCATCCGGAAGTCGAGCATCCATGGCGGCTCCTGGCGCTTGCTGGAGATGAGGCGGATCGTCTCCTCGGACAGCCCCTTGGGGATTGATACGGACTCCACCTTGGAAGAGAAGCCCCATTTCCTGCAAGCACCTTCCAACAGAGATTTGATTTGAGTGTGCTCTTACCCGTAGTCACAGTTTAGAAAGCGATCAATGGTGGTAGCGTCTGTTCCCACCGTCGCCATCGGGCTCGTCTCCACGCCCTAGACTTGAGTAGCCCTAAAAATGTATATTATTTTGCGAAAGTAATTATATAGATGTATGACATATTTACTTTGATTTTAAAAACGTTTATAATAGCATATGCTAAAATATCGTAAAAATTAATGGAATATTCTGTTTACTGGAATCATAATTTGTAAAGATATCGGGAATATACGTAATATTTGGCATGAAGTTTCGATGGCGACGCAATAGTTACATGGAATTCTAACCATCTGGTAAGTGTCCACATGGCATTCCGAGTCTCCCAAAGTGAAATATTCAAGGGTGTTCAAACGCAAGTAAAAATGTACATATACCGTGTCGTATTACGCCCTGAATGATTGCAAGTCAGTGCAATGAAACTAAACCAGCTGGAAAACCTTTTACCTTGGAGGAAGATTTCTTTCGTGCCATCTCCTCTCTTCTTTTCTTGCGTCTTGATCCTTTCTCTAGCTCGTGAAAATGCTCTCCCAGTCGGCATTGCTCTTGCCAGGCTCGAGATCGCAGCAGATAGCAAGGATTGCTTCTCGCCCACACCGCTTTCGCGCCCAGCAATCGTTCCCCGGCAATCCAAAAGTCTCAAATCCCATGGATGGCTGGCTCAGGAGCAACGAAGCGCGATCCAAGAACGAAGGATGCGTCGCAGCGGTCACGGGCCACAAAGACGCTGGAGTGCTCGTGGCGGAGGCGTTGAAGCGAATGAGCGCAGCAAGAAGCTTGGAATCCGGGGCCGCTGTGGTGGAATTGGCGTCATCGGGCAAGCTGGAGCTTCTTCCCAATGCTTTCCACCTCGAGTTCCTGGACGACTGCTTCTTGCCCGGCAATTCTTCGATCGGCTTCGCCCAGCATCTCAAAGATCCAAGCTCTTTCAAGATCCTGGCGGCAGATTCTGGGCATGCATGCGCCTTCTGTGGATTCCTCGTCGGCATGGAGCTCGACGTCCTGATCAATGGCCTCGAGGGCGGCGACGGCGACGCTGCATCCGATCTTCTCAAGGTGGTGGAGATTTGCAGGCGGATGGTCGGGCCTTTCGCAGCTATCTGGATCGTTCGAGGAAAGATGTATGCTGCGCGAGATCCCCACGGCTTCCGGATCAAGATTGTGGCTACTGGCTCTCTTCCGACGATCAGAGCATCAATACTGGTGCTTCCGGCCTCAATGCAGCAGTGGTGATTCGAGAGGTCATGCCTGGCGAGCTGGTTTGCATCGACGGCACCGGCACCACGTCCAGCGTCCAATTCAACGCCGGTGAACGATCACTGGAATGTGGCATCGAGGTCTTCATCCAATCGTCATGGAACTACCGGATCCATCGTCTCCGGCAAGCTCTCTGCAAGCGCCTGCCACAGCTTCCGTTACCAGAGGTTTGGATCAGGGCGGTGGTCATAGCCGACGGACGCGAGAATGATCGCTTGGCCGAGGAATTCGCGAAGGCTAAAGGGTTCTCGTATTCCAGAATTGGCCACCATAGCTTTGGAGAGCTTGTGCGAGGCAACCGAGTACTCGTCGTCGGCTCGTCATACCAGAGGGCTCTTGAGAGTGTCACACGTCTCAAGGGAGGAGAGTATGGGCCGGGTGCCATCCATGTCCTACTTTTCTCTCCAGTGGTGACCATGGATTGCTGCTACAGCAAGCTGGCGACCATGGTTTCGCAGCAGGAAGTGGACGTGAAATGGCTTCCGGTGGAGGATTTCTACGACGTCGTGGCCCAGGAAACTGGGAAAACTCCGTGCTGTGCTTGTTTGAGAAACGCCTGAGAGTTTGTAACTTTGGACCATCTGAAATAAAATGTTCTTTTTCGTTTCCTCCCTGGTCAACGAGTCAACGACCATGCCGGGGCGCGGACCGAGGTCAACGGGTGACTCCTCGGACAGCCCTTGGGGCAACCTAAACTTTGAGCGGCATCTCGAATATCCCATGATTATAACTCTTTGACTTTAAAAGAAACGAACGAAACCTTGGTTGATCTTTGTAAGAAACCAGAGTGAAAAAACAAAGTTAGATTGGCGAGTCAGTAACTAACAAGATCATCAATGAACAAACGCTAATCTTGCGAGGTGCTCCACGCACGAGTAGTACTCGAGCTTCCTGATCTTCGACGCCCAAAACGATCCAGGCGTGGAAGAGAAAGGGCTGGATCGTTTCTTCTTGTTGGCTCGTCTGCTGCTGGATTCGTGCTGCTGCTGCTGCTGCCGCTGCTGGTCTCGATTCTCCTCCTGCTCTTCGCTCTCGATCCCTTCGGGGATCGTTTGCAAGGTGGGATTTAGCCTCTTCTGGCGGCGGCGGAGATAGGCGCGCTGCATTTGCTCCTCCTCGCTGATGAGCATCCCATTCCGGACGAGATCTCGCTGGAAGAGCCCGCCCCTTGGCCGGCACCAGCGACCCATTGCCCTAATTCGCCCAAATTCCTAGATTGCCCTCACCGATCGATCCCAATCGGCCAAATCGTTAGCTCCCATCGTTTAGCTCCTATCGCTGGCCGGCTTACCTCATCTCCATCCTGGAAGACGTGGAATAAATCACTGGGGGGCCACGTGTCGTGGATCCCACCAATCGTGACGTGGCTGTGTTTCTTACGCTTTAAATCGTGACGTGGCCGTATGGCGTGTCATTGATGTTGACGTTGGGCTGTACTGCTCAAATGATTTTCCCGCGCTAGGGTTCTTCCGATCGATGGAAGTGATTGAGGTGGAGAACGCCTGGCCGGACGTGGACGGATTCCACACGCGCATTGTGATGGAGACGAGCGCTATCAAGCCGCCGCTCCCGCTCAGGCCGGCGCTGTGCGGGGATATGGATCCGGATCGATCGCTGCTCTCTCTCGGCGGCAGCGATTTTAGCGGTGGTAGCAGCTCGATCTCGCGGAAATCCGTGTCGGGAGCGTCTTCGGCGTCCAAGAAGCTCTGCGTCGAGGTGCCATGGCGATATTTCGAGGTCATGTACAGCGTCAAGAAGAAAAACTCCAGGAAGCCAGGGCCGCGATCCGATGGCGTTCTTGCGGTCCAGGGATCGAGCTACAATCTGCTCGACAATAACGGCAAGTCGATCAGCAAAAGAAAGATTTCGGGAAAAGAAATCAAAGAGAATTCTTCTCTCGAGGTCAGGAGTTCTTTCATTTGATCCGATTAAGAAAATGTCATTATCCTGGCGCAGGTTTTCAACTTTGTGATCGAAGTATTGGACGAGATCCCCGAGGAAGAGTACCTGAGCGGGAAGATCTTCTCAACGAGCAGGCCTACCTTTCCTTCTTCCGAAGGATCGGACATTACTGTCGAGTCCGCTCGGAATCCTGGAAGGTAAATGATTCTAATCATCTTCGATCGTGATTGAATTTATGTGGTCAGAGAAAGGCTGTCTAGGCCAATGCAGATTCTGGAGGTAAATTACGTAAATTTCCATCACAGCCAGTAACTAACGATGGTTGAGCGCAGAAAGACCAGCTTGTCCTCAACATGGCAGAAGTTGCAAATGGCGCTGCTCCAGTCGTTGTTGATCCAGTAAGTTGATATTTACTGTCGCTTGTATTTTCTAAGGTATTTTTTCTGTCAGTACATCGCTTCAAAACTTCGACCGCACCAGAGGGAGGGAGTGAAGTTTATGTACGAGTGCGTCATGGGACTGAGATCTCGCACATTTACTGGCTGTCTACTAGCTGACGAAATGGGTGAGATATCTCGAGTTTTATAGGTTAAATACTTAAGTCGCGAGTTTTTGGGCCAGGTCTCGGGAAAACTGTGCAAGTCATTGCACTGATTTGGACGCTGCTTCGTCAGGTAAATTGTTCTTTTCAGTTTTTGTGCTCGGCTTACATTTGGGTTCATATGGCAAGGGTTCTGGAGGAGTTCCCGCTGTAAGGCGAGCAGCAGTTGTTTGCCCGTTGACGCTAACCCGAAATTGGGGAAAAGAGGTGATTAATAGCTAGAAACGAACAAGCTTAACTGGACAGCATTTCCAGGTGCGTAAGTGGCTGGGCTCGGAAAGGTTGAAAGCAATGGTCGTCGACTGCGCAAGAGAGGTACTTAATACCAGAGAAAACAACTAACTAGATGCTTTCATATTTTAGGCAGCAGAAAAGATAATCGACTTCAAAAACGACAGCTTCTGTCCTCTTTTAATCACGTCGTATGAAATACTAAGGAAGCACAAGGATATTGTTGCCTCGACGAATCTTGAGCTTCTTATCTGCGATGAAGCTCATCGACTGAAAAGCTGGTAATATCTATACACTTGTTTAATTCTTTACAGCGAGAACAACCAATGGCTCAGCAAGGGAAACAAAACGATTGCGTCACTGGCGTCGTTGAACTGCAACAAGAGGATTTTACTCGTAAGATTTTGTAGCCTTCACGGCTTTCTAACGCCTGGCTCTGACTGGCAGACTGGAACACCCGCCCAGAACAACTTAAGCGAGTTTTATGCTTTGCTTGATTTTGCCAATCCAGAGCTATTGGGTTCCTACAACGAGTATAAGAATATCTACGCTTCTCCCATTGAGCAAAGTCGGGATCGCAACGCCAGGTACGTTTTTGAAACTGTGAAGAGGGAATTAATGCTTGTTGTTTGACAGCCACGCTGAGAAAGAATTAGGCTCAGAGAGATCGGAAGAGCTAAAACAAATGACAAGCTTTTGCATTCTTCGAAGGACATCTGAGATAAACAAGGAGCACCTTCCACCGAAATCAGAGTAACCGGTTATTTACAAAAGTTTCTACTGTTTTAGCTTTTTGTTTTGCAGGTACGCCGTGTTTTGCAAACTTCACGATGTTCAGATTAGTCTTTACGAGATATTTGTCAAGTCTCAGGTAAACACTGGCATAGTACTATACTTCTCAGCTGGTCTGTGGCAATGCAGTTCGTACGAACCATGCTAAACTCAGATATTCAACGTGCGCACGTTCTTTCTGCAATTGGAGCGCTGCGTAAACTTTCAAGCCATCCGGGGCTGCTACAGAGTGATATGAAGCACGTTACGAGCGCGGAAATTAAGAATCAACCATTTTTTCATCGCGCCGAAGAATTGCTTGATCTTTCTGATGTCCAAGCATCCTTGAGGTACGACAATTACAGTTAGCCGTGGCCAAGTTGCTACTTGTGCAGAGATGTCGTGAGGCACAATTGGAGCCTATCTGGAAAGTTCGTGTGCTTACAACATCTTCTTTTAGCGACTATACAATGCAACGACAGAATTGTGGTCGCTTCCAACTTCACACAAACCTTGGACTTGATAGAGGTTCGAAGGGCTTACGTTTTTCTGAGTGTTTCTTAATTTTTAAATCTTGCAGGCAATGTGCAATGAACACTCATGGAAGTTCGTTCGACTGGACGGTGGAACCATGATATCGGAAAGACAGCCACTCGTCGAACGGTTCAATCGAAGAATTGGAGAGGCGTCGATCTTCCTCCTGTCCTCCAAAGCTGGTGGAACTGGCCTGAACCTCATTGGGGCAAACAGGCAACAACTATCTGATGTCATCCATCTTCAAGGGAGCTCTGTATAATCTTGTTGTTTGCCTTTCAGGCTCGTTTTAGTCGATCCAGATTGGAATCCAGCAAATGACGCGCAGGTATGAAGACTGATAAGCTGTCCCATCTCACCTTCTCTGGTTCCAGGTGATGAGTCGAATATGGAGAGAAGGCCAGCCGAAACCAGTAAAAATATACAGGCTTCTGTCCACTGGCAGGTACGTCTATGACGTCGAAGTCTCGGCATTAATCGTTGAATTTTCAGCATCGAGGAGAAGATATATCAACGGCAAATCATGAAAAAAGATCTGACGTCTTTCTTTGGTGATCAGTCCACATATCAACCTACCTGTAAAAGAACGAACGACCAGAAGTTTAGCCGGCAGGAACTCAGAGAGCTTTTGAAATTGCCTTCGGTACATTTTTCAGCATTGTTTTCGCAGCAACAAACGTCAAACATTGTTATGCAGGAAACAAAATGCGAGACATATGATCTACTGTGCCGGCTCAACACGCAACTGGAGGACAAATGGAAAGACTCGTCAGGAATGCTGGATGACCACGTCTTACAGAGCGCGGTCGAATCGGGAGTGACTACGTTCGTGTCAGCTGACTCGCCTCAAACGCAACAAAGCAGCGGAGTTCTCGAAAGGTACATAACTTACAATAGACTTTTCTTAGCTTTTACTTGACTGGGGCATCGCAGAGACACAGGCTTGGATTGTGGAGCATGTTAATAGAAAAGCTCGATCGATGAAACTTCACTGCGCCTCCATTAACCAGCACCGCAAGAGAATGAAGATTTCACCTTATCAGGTTAGCTCGGAAAGGAAAGAGAGTTCCTCTCGATAACGTTGTTCTGGCAGGAAAAAGTTAGCTACCATCTCTCTTTAAAACGGGAACCAAAAGCGGCATTGTTCTCAACAAACCAACCGATTGGCGGTTCCATCATCTTGACTTTCAGAGCTAGTTCTAAATAACGCGAAGCTTTCCCAGCAACGTCAGCGACAACAGCTAGGGGACCTGACAACCAAGCAAGGCAAATTTCCCCACCCTTGATATCGATCTTCCACCTTGGGGACTGGGCAACCACGACAGCGAGAGGTATGTAGATTTTATGCTTTCTCTCTTGCTCACGTTACGCTTGACTGGGACTTCCACATTCAGTAAAAGGTAGTGGAGCAAAATTGCGGGCGCTGCTGCTAGTGTTGGTACGTCAATGCTTTTTCACAAGTACTCGACCTTAGCTTGGGAAGCGGTAAGCAAATCTTTATATGATATTAGTTGCTAGTGTTGCCTCCATAATCTCTATTGATTGATGGCTTTGCTTGTCCACCAGGATTAATAAGTGCTTTGCTTTGGTGCTCTAGTCTCTCATTTCGAAGATCCTAAAACAAAAAAACGTTGGTGGAGTGGACGATGGATCGATGGGCGATAGATTTCTTCGATTAATCAAACTTACGAGCGCACACGGAGAAAGAATTGCGCGAGAGCGACGTTTGCGTTGTAGGAAAGGTCAACATACGAATTGCAATCCCGAGTTGATTAAAATCGAAATCAATGCAATCGATACCGGCACCCGATTCGACGGCCGCGATGCGCGCATGCGGCCATCGTAATAAACGGGCATCGGACGGCGGGACGGCCCCGACACGTGGCATGCATTCAGCCACGTGGATGATCGGACGGCCGCTGGCTGTTGGGCGCCGGAATGGCCAGGCGATTCGAGCGCGCACCATGACAAATGCAAAGAAGACGGGGGGGGGGAGGAGCAGGATGGCGATGGCTATGGCGGAGATCGAGAGGCATCTCCCTTGTCGCCGCCTCCTCGTGTAGCTAGCTGCGCTCCAGTCGCGATCGATTTGGCGGTGGCGAAAGGAAAGGGCTGGTGTGGATTTGCCCGAGCCGGAGCTAGGGTTTGAGGCGTTCGTCGCGGAGGTGAGTTCTTGGCGCTCTAGGCGCTGGGGGTACTGATCGAATTTCGGCAGGGGAAGCTCCTGGCTGATCGAATTACTCGAGTAGATACTAGATCGCAGCTGATATTTCGGAGAATCGCGGCTTATGGATGACAAGGAAAAAGGGTATCTGGGCGATGGTTGAAAGGATCATCATCTTCAGCTGCTGCCGCGGTGGCTAGGGATTCAACGGTCGATCGGGGGTGTGGCAGCCATGTCCGGGAAGAAATCCTCGACGCTGACGCCGCTGTGGAGCGTGATCCAAGACATCAAAGGGATTGGAAGCATCTCTAGGAGGAGTTTTGAGGTGAAGCTGCCGACGTATAGTCGATCGAGGTCTCACAGCGCCGCGCAAGATGCCGCTGGCCGGCATCAATTTGGGGAGAGTGGCCAGCAGAGCCGCTGGGCCAACATGCCACCCGAGCTCCTCCGCGACGTGATCCAAAGGGTGGAAGCCAGCGACAAAATGTGGCCATCGCGGAAGAGCGTCGTCGCCTGCGCGGCCGTGTGTAGGAACTGGAGAAAAACGACCAAGGAGATCGTGCAAACTTTGGAGCAGTGTGGAAGATTGACGTTCCCAGTTTCGCTCAAACAAGTAAGTTCTTTCTGTCTTTTTCATTTGAGTCCTCGATCGTCCGGAAGTTCTTTCTCCTTCCTTCATTTGAGTCCTTGATCGTTCAGAACTTCTTTCTCTTTTTTCTTTTTTTAATTTGAGTCCTCGATCCTCCAAAAGTTCTTTCTCTTTCTTTTTTTTTTTCCCATTTGAGTCGTCGATCGTCCAGGAGTTCTTTCTCTTTCTTCTTTTTTTAAATTTGAGTCCTCGATCCTCCAGACTAGTACAAGAAGTCAGGAGATTAGATGCTTTGCTTGTCACGCCCTTTCAAGTTTTCTGGACCCTTCCCAAAGTTTTTGTTTTCTTCTCGAATTAATCTCTCTCTGTTCCTTTGTTTTCTTTTTGTTCGTTCTGAACTTTGTTTGTGCTTGCAGCCTGGGCCGCGAGACGCTACCGTGCAATGCTACCTTAAACGCGACAGGACAACTTCGACGTATTATCTCTATCTGGGTATTACTCCGAGTAAGCCATCCAAAAGTCTCGGCCACTCTGTTTACGTTTCCTCTGAAACAGATGTGCTAGAAAACGGGAAGTTCCTGCTAGCGGCTCGAAAGTTTCGGCGAGCCAGTGGAACGGACTACATCATCTCCACTGATACGGACGACTTCTCTCGTGGGAGCAACACCTACGTTGGAAAGTTGCGGTACGTTTCTTCCTTAAAAACTAGACACTGAAAAGCAGCCTGCGAATCCCCGCTTTTTGCAGATCGAACTTCATGGGCACGAAGTTCACTTTATACGACAGCAACCCTCCGCACGACGGTGCTGTGGCCTCCACAAACAGAGCAGGCCGGAGGATTCTATCCAAGCAAGTCTCTCCAAGAGTTCCAGCCGGGAGCTACAACATCGCCCACATCGCGTACGAGCTCAACGTACTGGGGACAAGGGGCCCCCGGCGCATGGAGTGCACCATTCACTCCATCCCGGCGTCGGCCATGGAGCCCGGGGGATGCGCGCCGACGCCGCTGGAGAGCGCGACTTCCATGGACGAGGCCTCCATGCTCCCGCCGCTGCTTCTCCCGGTGGGGGCCAAGTCCTCCAAGGTGGCGGCGCTGGATGGATTGGAGGGGCTGGAAGTGGCGAGCAAAGGCAAGCCGCTGGTGCTCAAGAACAAGCCGCCGCGATGGCACGACCAGCTCCAGTGCTGGTGTCTAAACTTCCGCGGGCGAGTGACGGTGGCATCGGTGAAGAACTTCCAGCTGGTGGCGGCCACGGAGATCGGGCAGCCGCCGCAGCCGAGCGATCCGGACAACGTCATACTCCAGTTTGGGAAGATCGGCAAGGACACATTCACCATGGATTATAGGTACCCTCTCTCGGCATTCCAGGCATTTGCGATCAGCCTCAGCAGTTTTGATACTAAGGACAGCTTACACTGTACTTATGCCTTGATGTTCTGAAGGAAATGGAATCCAAGATGGACGGAAGGAGATGAAAGGTGGCAAGGAGAAAAAAGGTGGTGGTACATTTGTTTGTGTGATTTCTCAAGATTACTTGTACATAAGGTGGATTTCAAAGTCTCTCTGTTGTCATTGTTTAGTCTTTGCAACCAATGTTTACTAAAAGATTGTGTGAGGTCACCAAATAGCGCACATGGAAACACCACAATATATGATAAAAGCAGAAAAAGTTGGCGGGCTCGGCACCGAACGCACACTTTGATGACACGCCACCAACCTATTTTTTTTTTTTTTCTTGCGTTGTTTTAGTATATATGGTATGGCGATTGAGCTTTCATGTGCAAACGTGCCACGCGGCTTGGCTGTCATGTGTCCCGGGAGACTGAATCCAACCTTGTAATGAAAGAGAAACCAATCTTTGATTATAATAGTGAAAAAGTTTAGAATGAAGTTTGAAGAACGAATTTGCCTGGTAAGCGTCTAAAGTTAAAGATCGAATCACAATCTCAAGCGCTAGACCCGCTCTCTCTTTAAAGGGAAATCCAAATTTTTCCATTGACATCCATTTGATCCGATGCCTCCAGCTGGTCGCCAAAAGACCAACTATGGATTGGAAAAATAGGCGTCTAGTGCACGTCCACGACGTACATACATACATACAATGCATTGGGCAGTAGCATTTTGCACGTGACTCCGCTTTTCGCGGGAACACGTTTTCGCCCGCCAATGCTCCGTCGCACAAACGGAAACACGTGTGGTAAAAGCGCCGTTTGCAAGACGGAGCTCTGTCAGAGAGACGCATTTGTGTCCCTTGTATATATGCCAGGGCCAAGTCCTCCCACTCGGGAAGAAGAAGAAAGAGGTTTTTTTTTTTTATGCTTTCCTTTGTGTGGAGCACGAAATCTCGGCGGAACTTTTCTTCTTCGTCGGCTTGTAATCAAGTAGACTTCTTCCTCCTCTGAAAGATCTCTAGCTCCATTCGTCGAATCTCTTGGTGGGTTTTGGGGGGATTGGAGCGGAAGGAATGCAGCGAAGTGGTCGTGCGCGGCGATGGTGAGTGTTCGCCCCGGAAGGATAGAACAGCACAAGCAGGTCTCCCCGGACAGGATGATGTTTAAAGTTCCAGCGAATTCGCCGCCGCCGCCGCCAAGTTCTTCCTCGCAAGCTCCAGCGGACATGGCAGGCAAGAGGAAGTGGCAGGAGGCTTTCAAAGGGGAGTCGTGTCCATCGTAAGTTGCTTCTGCTCTTGGATCTCTCTAGAATCTTGGGAAGAAGCTCAAACTTTTGGGGCTTTTGATCGCAGTGTGCCCGCACCGCCGCACAGATCGCCGCAGCTCACCATCTTCTACGCTGGCGCGGTGAACGTCTACGACAATGTCCCGGAAAACATGGTAAGCTTGAGAGCAAAATGCGGTTTTTCTTCGTAAAAGGACGATCTTTGAGTGGAAAAAGATGGTCTTTTCGTCCGAAATGCCTAGATCCTGACAGCGCTCTCGTGTCTCCAGGTGAAAGCGCTCATGACACTCGCGGCAGCCAAGAGCTCCAGGCCCGCGGCGCTGATGAACCAGATCGAGCTCCAGCGGAGTTGTAGCAGCAACAAGACGGGATTTGGATTCCAGGCAAACCAATCCAGCTGTAATGGTGGCGGCAGCGCCCGCGCGGGCGTGAAATCGAGCAGCAACGTCGCCAGTAGCAGCACCTCGGGCTCCTTCTCGTTCCCGGTTCTAGAGACCACGAGCACGTCGCTC
Source organism: Selaginella moellendorffii (assembly GCF_000143415.4). Taxonomy (NCBI): domain Eukaryota; kingdom Viridiplantae; phylum Streptophyta; class Lycopodiopsida; order Selaginellales; family Selaginellaceae; genus Selaginella; species Selaginella moellendorffii. The sequence goes on from NW_003314314.1 coordinate 596,829, forward strand.
AGCTTGAATAGCTCGTACAAGGCCGCGAACGAGGAGAGATCTAGCGTGCCAGCTCCAGCTCCAGCGGCAGCGGCAGCTCCAGCGCCGGAACAATCCTCCGGAACAGCGGTGCAAGCATCATCTTCGCCACCTTCTCCGGCGGCTTCTCCGGATCTGCGAGGCATGAGTTCGAGAGCTCGGATGCAAATGCTCCCAGCTGGTAAGATCATAGTCTAGTTCTTGTTTGATTGTCAAGTTGACGCCTTTCCTCCTTCCAGGACTTCCGCAGGCCAGGAGAGCATCGATCCAGCGCTTCCTCCAGAAACGAAAGCAGAAGTGAGTGAGTTTTCTCATTCCCTCTCTCGCGTTTCTCCCGTGTACAGCGATGAGAGAGAGAGAGCGTTCTCCCGTTTGCTCGTCGGTCATTTTTCTTCATGTGTGTGAAACCGGAACGATTTTGTACAGATAGGATCAGTCCTTGGTGCTCCAGTGTCCAGTCACTGACGAGCGATCCACACGTTTTTCAACACCACCTCCGAATTTTTCCCTTAGAAAAAACAGACTTTTCCCCGAGAAAAAACCATTTTTTTAATTTTTTTTTTGGGTGTAGACCAATCTTGTCTAGCCGCAACTTTGTGCAATCTGGCCCCCCCAGTCATGTGTATTCACGTGAATTATTTCGATCCAATGCTTCAAACTTTGCAACATGTTCATCCTCCCAGCTTTATTGTGTTTGGAGTTTTTCTGTGATGCTGATGTAGGGGCACTGTTATTGTGAATAGGCAGGTGAACAACAACGGCGAAGACGACGACGAAGACGCGGCAACGGCGGAGATGAAGCCCACATCGCCACCGCCCGTGGGGCCACCCACGTCCGCATCCACGGCCCACATTGCCGCACAAGTTCCACATTTCCTAAAGAAAAGATAGTACGTTTACGCTAGTGCCACGTCGCTATTAACCCTAATTTCTAAGTCCTGTCCACCTGTAAGAAAAAAGTGGTGACACACAACACACACACACACACACACACACACACACACAGGGTTCTAGGGCTTAGCTAGGGTTTTCTCGGCGCGAGCGATGGCGGCGTGCGCTCCTACTACGGTCGGGCAGCTATCTTCCAGGCTCGTGTCGCGCGCTCCAGCGCAATTCCCCGGCTACATTCTTCTCAGGCCAGTGGTTTTCAGATCGCGAGTCGCGAGAGCGGCAGCGGTGCGCGCGGCGATCGAGCATTTCGACGATGCCGGGGTTGGATTGCAGGGATCGGTGTGCTTTGCTGCTCCGGAGGGCCTGGAGAGCCCACAGGAGGATCTCTCGTCGTGCCCGGCGAGAGGGAGCGTGGGTGTCGTCGAGGCGATGACCGGCAAGACGATCGACCTCAACTCCGGGGAGGTCATCGATGCGGGGATTGGCGGCGACGGGGATATTGGGCAGCGCGGCGGCGGCGATGGCAGGGGAGGTGGCGGCGGAGGGGATGATTCCAGCGATGGAATGGCGAAGAAGCAATCGGGGGCTCTCTCGATGTCACAGAAGCTGACATTGGTCTACGCAGCTCTCGTGGGAGGTAAAGATTTTCTTTTCTGCCATCTCGTCGCTGGAATCGATCGATCAATCGTGGTTTCTCTCTTGCAGTTGGAGGATTGATAGGATTTCTCAAGACCGGCAGCGCGAAATCCCTCTTCTCCGGAGGGATCTCTGCGCTGACACTCCTCACTGTCTACTCACAGCTCCCTCTCAACCCGGTTGGCGCTTCTTCTCTCGGTGTTGGTAAGCTCCACATCTAAGTTTTCCATGTTCTTTCGATTCTTCGCAGGTATATCGCTGCTGCTCCTGTTCGCCATGGGCTCGAGATTCAGAAACTCGGGGAAGTTCTTCCCCGCGGGATTGGTATCGATCGTCTCGTTGATAATGTCCGGCGGATATGTTCATGGAATTCTACGTTCCAAGCACTGAAGATGAAAAAGAGCTCTCCCCTGTTTCTAGGGTTAGGCTTTCCCCTGTTTTAGGGTTAGGGTTTTGCGATCTGTTTTTAGGGCTCATGGCAGTGGCATTGGTGTGTTCTTGGCCGGGGCCGAGGAGCACGAAGGATCACGACGACTACATTCCAATCGAGACGCTCGCGGGTCTCTTGCGGCGATGCATCGGCGACGCGGATCTCGCGCAGGGCAGGCAATTGCACCGGCAGATCGTCAAGCAGGGCCTGGCGCGCAACGATTTGCTCGGGAACTACCTCGTCCAGATGTACTCCAAGTGCCGCAGCCTCGACGACGCCAATGCCGCCTTCTCGGCGCTCAGATCGCGAGGGATCGCGACGTGGAACACGCTCATCGCCGCGCAATCCTCCCCCGCCGCGGTGTTCGATCTCTACACCCGGATGAAGCTCGAGGAGAGGGCGGAGAATCGGCCCAACAAGCTGACGATCATCGCGGTCCTGGGCGCCATCGCTAGCGGCGATCCTTCTTCCTCGTCTTCCTCGCGCGCTCCATCGATCGCACAAGCGAGGATCGTCCACGACGACATCCGCGGCAGCGATCTGGAGCGCGATCTCTTCGTCGCCACCGCGCTGCTGGATGCCTATGGCAAATGCGGCTGCGTGGAGAGCGCGCTGGAGGTGTTCTCGCGGATCCAGGTACCGGATCTCATCTGCTGGAACGCGGCGATCATGGCGTGCGCCGGGAACGACGAGCGCCCGGATCGCGCGCTCCTGCTCGTCCGCCGGATGTGGCTCGAGGGGCTGCTGCCCAACCGCGCCAGCTTCGTGGCGATCCTCAGCTCCTGCGGGGATCACTCGTCCCTGCCGCTGGCACGGTCGATCCACGCCAGAGTCGAGGAATTAGGGTTCTTGGGCGACGTGGTTGTGGCCACCGCGCTCGTCACGATGTATGGGCGGTGTGGCAGCGTCGATGAATCGATTGCGGTGTTTGAGGCGATGGCTGTGAGGAATCACGTCTCGTGGAATGCGATGATCGCAGCATTTGCCCAGTGTGGGCATCGCAGCGCGGCATTTGCGATCTACTGGCGGATGCAGCAAGAGGGATTCCGGCCAAATAAGATCACCTTCGTCACAGCGCTCAAGGCCGCGTGTTCTTCCTCTTCGCAGGATCTTGGAGAGAGCGCGGCGCTCCATGGATGGATCGCCTGCGCTGGACTGGAGGGCGATGTGATGGTGGGCACTGCGCTGGTGACCATGTATGGCTCCACCGGCGCGATCGATCGCGCGAGGGCGGCGTTTGATGCCATCCCCGCCAAGAACATTGTGTCTTGGAACGCGATGCTCACGGCCTATGGCGACAATGGCCGGGCGAGAGAGGCGATGGAGCTCTTCGCGGCCATGAAGAGGCAATCGCTCGCTCCAAACAAGGTGAGCTATCTCGCGGTGCTTGGATGCTGCGAGGATGTGAGCGAGGCGCGATCCATCCACGCCGAGGTTGTGGGGAATGGGCTCTTCGCGCAGGAGTCCTCCATAGCAAACGGGGTGGTGAGGATGTTTGCTCGCTCCGGCAGCCTCGAGGAGGCCGTGGCCGCGTTCGATGCGACCGTGGTGAAAGATAGCGTCTCTTGGAACACAAAGGTGGCGGCGCTGAGCGCTCGCGAGGATCTCCACGGCGCGATCACGGCCTTCTACACGATGCAGCACGAAGGATTCAGGCCGGACAAGTTCACGCTGGTGAGTGTGGTGGATGTCTGCGCAGATCTGGGCACGCTGGAGCTTGGGCGATCGATCCAGCAGCAGCTCTCGGCGGCGATCGAGGTCGAGCGCGACGTGGTGGTGGCGAGCGCGGTGATGAACATGGTGGCGAAGTGTGGGTCATCCGTGGACGAGTGCGAGCGATTGTTCGCGCGAATGCCCGACGATAGAAAGGATCTGGTGGCATGGAACACGATGATCGCGGCGTACGCGCAGCACGGCCATGGCCGGAAGGCGCTCAAGCTCTTCCGGATCATGCAGCAGCGATCGTCGGTGAGACCCGACTCGTCAACTTTCGTGAGCGTTCTATCCGGGTGTAGCCACGCCGGGCTGGTCGAGGATGGAATCCACTGCTTCTTCCTGGCCAGGGAAGTGCTCGGGATCGAGCAGCAACCCGTGGAGCACTACGCCTGCCTGGTAGATGTTCTTGGCCGGATGGGCTACCTCCGCGAGGCCGAGGATTTCATCCGCAAGATGCCGCTTCCAGCAGATTCCGTGGTGTGGACGTCGCTGCTGGGTGCTTGCAGCAGCTATGGCGATCTCGAGGGCGGCGAGCGAGCGGCGCGGGCGTTTATCGAGCTGTACCGGAGCGATTCAGTCGGGTACGTGGTGCTGTCCAACATCTACGCCGCTGCTGGGCGATGGGAGGATTCGATCAGAGTGAGGGAGGACATGGCGGAGAGGCGAGTGAAAAAGAGGGTCCCAGGGAAGAGCTCCATCGTCGTCAAGAACAGGGTGCACGAGTTCTTCGCCAGGGATCGCAGCCACCCCCAGAGTGATGCGATCTACGCGGAGCTGGAGAGGTTGAAGGGATTGATCCGGGAGGCTGGGTACGTCCCGGACACGAGGTTGGTTCTTCACGACGTGGAAGAGGAGCAGAAGGAGCAGCTGCTGTGGTATCACAGCGAGAAGCTGGCGATCGCGTTTGGATTGATCAGTGTTCCTCACCGGCATAGCATCCGCGTGATCAAGAACTTGCGGGTTTGCAAGGATTGCCACACCGCGACTAAGTTTATCGCACGGGTGACGCAAAGAGAGATCGCGGTGAGGGATTGCAATCGGTTCCACCACTTTGGCAAGGATGGCGAGTGTTCGTGTGGAGATTACTGGTAATATCATATTATTTGAAAACCAAAAAATTATTATTTTTTCCTTTTTGTCTCTTTTTCTTTTCGTTTTGTTTTTGTTTATTGAGCTCAAATGATCAAGGCTTGCCCGCAAATATTATGGAACTGTCTCATTCCCAGGATTTCAGGTCACCATTCTCAAGTGATTAGGATGAGGAATGTTCTTACAGATAGTCACCAACATCTGAGGAGCATGTCTAGAGCTGGATTCGGGGACGAATATTGCATGGATCCCGACGCCACAATTCTGTCAAAGACGTGTCAGTGGCCATGACCAGAGCGTTGACAATGGCCTAAGCTGATGGATTTAGGTTTGGCCGAAGCGCGAGGAGGAAAGTCGGATTTCATACAAGCTTGACAATTCAAGCTTAGATTGGTTGTCCTTCAAGCACACTGATCCAAGCCAAGGATCTTAACTGGGATGTGCTAGAGGAGCGCCAGTCATGTGCAAACCAGGTTGAGGCTGTGGATTCGGGTTCCGGACTGCTGCATTCTGATCCAGCCAATAATTACGAGCTTTATCACGAGCTGGAACCGGCTACAGTGGCACCTCAGGGACTGTCCTACACCATATACCGGAGGGGTGCAAAGCCGATGGGATACGAAGAACAACCACGTGAACGTGATTGCATAAGCTTAGCAGCTCCAAGAAAGGCCTTGTCCAAGACAATGATCGCATTGCCTTGTCGAAGGAGAGAATTCAATGTATGTGAACCCGCAGAGGAGCAGAACAAGAAGTCAAGATCACGAGGAGGAGGATGACAAGACGGCCATGAATCACGAACGCAAGAAGACAAGAAATAGTACTATCCCTAGGAAATCATGACTTCTACAGAATCTGATGACAAATGAAATTTTCAAAAGGACTTTTGCCGCGAACGCTAGCGGTGGCCCTGGCACGCTGGTGTCCGTTGATTCTTATCCCGTGGACGGCCATAAGCCCTGTCTCTCACTTTGTGTGCTTGGTGCCATGGTGTTCGTCGTCGACGCACTCGCGCTCAGGCTCATGGGAAGGTCCAGCGATGTGTTTGAAGATTGGAGCGTGCCCTCGATAGAAAGAAGGGAGGCATCAGCGATGTGTTTCCATCACAGGCACCCTCGCTCAAGGCTCTCTTCAACTCCAAGCGAGATGCGCCCATCGATCTTCAGGTATGTTCTCTTCTCTCTCTAGGAATGCTTGCTTTAGAGAAACAAGAACTAACAAGTCCGGATGATCTCTCGCTTGATAATCCGAAACCCCTCTACTCGGCTTCTGGAACACAACTCGAAAGTTTGAAGTTTTGTTGTCTGATTTCCACTCGAAACTAATCACTGGTGTTTCCTCACACCTGTTTGGATCACTATTATCACTACTGCCGTCAAATGGCTATGAGCTAGTCGCAGAGCTCGATGAACTGGATGAAACTTTTCCAACTGATGGTGGTTCCTCCAACGGTGATTCTTCAGGCTTGGCTGCTGCCACAGTTAAGGTCTGGTATCAGTTTTTTCTTGCTGCACTGCTTCTTTGTCTATATGGGACTGATGAAAATTTCTTAAACCAAGAGCGAGAGCTGCTGTATCCTCACTTGGGGTTGTCCCGGCTGCTGAAAGGAGTGAATCGTAGTATCGATCATCCCCCCATGAATCAAAAGGAATACAAGAAATAGGAAAGGAGGAAAGGAGAGAAGGGAAGACATGGAGAAAGGACATGAAAAACCTTCCATACTCTGTTAGCCACGTCCCTTATATCCTACGTTCCGTATGATCCATCACTCCCCTCCCTTACGAAGAACCGACTCTATCCTCAGTGTCTGAAGGGAACACTGGCTGCCACTGAAAAAGTGTGCACAAAGATTCGAGCTCAGCCTGCGTGATCCAAGTGTCCGTTTCAGAACCCGTTCCCTGCCAACGGATGAGAAAGTGAGGGACTGCTCGATGCTCGAAGGATCCGATCTGGAGCCAAGAGCTGCTTATCTTCGAAAGTTACCGAAGGAAGAGGAACTGTGGCCAAAGGTGGAAGAGGTCTGAAGTGCTGCTTCAATTCGGAAACGTGGAACGCATCATGGAGTTTTGTTGAAGCGGGAAGCTTTAGACGAAAAGCAACTTCGTTGATCTTCTCGACCACCAAGAATGGACCAAAGAACCTGGGATGAAGCTTGGAGCGAGCAGCAGCTCTCCTTCCTAAGGTGTATCTCTGAGGACGGAAACGAACATAGACGTAGTCCCCAACCTCAAAAGTCCGTGAAGACCTGTGATGATCAGCGAAACGTTTCATACTATCTCGAGCTGCAATCAGTCACTGGTGGACAAGCTGATGGAGATCTGTCAACACAGACAAGTGCTCGGAAACAATTGGTTCCGTACATGCTGGTACAGGAAAAGGGAGCTTATCCACCTGCCTGCCATATAGAACTGAGAAAGGAGAGGCTCCCAGGGTGCTGTGAAAAGCCATGTTGTACACAAACTCGGCAAAAGGGAGCTACATGTACCAGGATAGTGGAAAATTCGTAGTGTAGCCACGGAGATATGCCTCCAAAGTTTGATTGGTTGGATGGTACACCAAACTAAAGCTCCCAATGTGTTGAAACAGTTGCTGCCAAAAGGAACTGAGAAACTTGGGATCTCGGTCTGAAATAATTTCGTGTGGAAGGCCATGAAAACAAAGGACCTCGGAAAAGAACTGCTCAGCGACCTCCTTGGCTGTAGCAGTGGATTTCATTGGTACAAACCGGCCAACCTTGGTGAAATGGTCCATGATCACAAATATGGCATCGAAATCTCGGACAGAATGAAGACTGACAATAAAATCCATGTTGATACTGTTGAACGGACCAGCTGCCACAGGCAAAGGATGTAACAGTCCAGGATATGGAACCATCTCATGCTTAGTTTGTTGACAAACCAGACATTCACATACCCATTGCTTGACCTCCTTCTGCATTCCTTTCTAGCAGCTAGAGTTGACATTCCTCCCGGATGTCTGGCCACCAAGCCAGAGTGGCACTCACAAAAACCTGTTTGCGGAGGTCATGCCTGTTGCATAAAACAATACACCCCGTCAAGGACATACTTGGAATGATACCTAGCATCCAAAAGAGCCAGGTCATCTTCATACTCATCACAAATGGTCTAGATGAAGTCAGGTTGAAGATGGGAAATTCCATATATAGCAAAACCTTTTGGCTTTGCAAACATGTGTAAAAGAGCATTAGAAATTGTATTGGAAGTACCTAGTTTATATTCAATCATGAAGTCAAGCTGGCCAAGAGAACATTGATGAATGAATGATGTTTGTAAGGGGGGTAGCCATTGTTGCATAAACTTACACAAGTAATTAGCAAAGCCAAAAAAATTTAAATTACAAAATTTTCTTTTTCAATTTGCTAGTTTATTATGTCTATTCAACTACCACTGTCTTGGTCTTAGTTAAGGTCCCTCACTAGAGTTTTTGCTTATTGTACTAGCTTCTACTTGGTTTCAACTACTCATTGCATGAGTAACAAAGTGTTAGTTATCCATCCATGAATTCTCCTTAGATTAAACTAAATTTAAAATTCAACTACACTCCTCACAAGCACAAGCAACCAAGCACACCAAGCCTCTAAGTTCTTAACATCTTTTAGTATGACAAAATTTGATCATAGGACCTTCTAAATCCCAAGCCTTAAGTGCATCATTTACTTCGGGACCCTAGGAGGAAACACCATAGCCTAATGGCCTAATATAAATACCTATATTCCCCCACTTCCATCCCAAAGGGAAAGCTCAAACCCTTAGGAAGGAGCAAGGACCAATAAACCACAAAGTACTTAATTAGGGCACCACTCCATAAGAGGCAAGAGCATTGCAGTTAATTTCCCTTTTAAAAGTGGAAGTTGCTCTTGAGCACTTTTTTGGGTGGCCCCTTTGGCACCACTTGAGTGCATGCTCACTCCCACCAAGGCCTCTAAGCCTTAGTCTCAACCTCAAGTTGGTTTGAAAACACCACTAGAAAGTTCCTTCAAAATTAGTTCCTAGATTTCACTATACTTTTGGAACCCCCTACAATGCCCAAATAAGTGATCTTTATCATCCTAAAATCACACTTAGAAAGTTTAACTACCATGCCATAGGCTTCAAGCACAACTAGGATACGACTTAATTGTGCAAGATGTTCATCCCACAAACTGCTGTAGATTAAAATATTGTCAACAAACACCACCATAAACTTCAATAAGAATGCTCCTAAAACTTTGTTCATGACAACTTGAAATGTAACAGGGGCATTAGTAAGTCAAAATGGCATACCACAAAATTGGAAAAGTATAAGTGTGGAATGCTGTTTTGTGTTGATCCTCATAGACTACTCCAATTTGATAATAACCGAATGGAGATTAATCTTGCTGAATATGTGCACTTGACCTAGCTCATCCATGAGGTCATCAATGCAAGGAATTGGAAATCTGTTTTTGATGGTCACCTTGTTAAGAGCACAGTAATCTAGACATAGTCTCCATGAACTATCTTTGTTTAGCACCAGCAACACATGTGATGCAAAAGCACTAGTGCTCTCTGTGATCAGTCCTTGTTGTAGAAGATCCTCCACCATCTTATGAACAATTTCTAGCTCCTCCCTTATCATCCTAATGATCAGTTGAATGATAGATGTTACCCCTAGTTCTAAGTCGATACGATGCTATACTCTTGTGCAAACGCTCACCAATTCTAATACTAAGTGTTGGAAAACTGGAAGATGACGCAAGCATTGTTGGTCCTAACCACGTTCAGCCAGGATCCCAACTGCTGCTGAATGCGATCGGACAGCTCCATTTGGTGATTTTAATGGCAATTGCAGGGGCTAGATTTCTGATACCACTGCAGCAATCGCTATCACCACTACATCTCTACTACTTTGCTGGTTCTCCTGCTGCTATGGAGCAATCCATCTGTGAATGCCTAGCAAGGCTACATCGAATCCGACCAACTCCACTTCCTGCCAGGCCTACGCAGCAAATTGAGCTCTCTAGGGCAACACTCTCTAGTCAACTTTTGATTGAGCGTGGAGCAGCTTGCCGAGGCTTCGCAATCTGCCCACACTTGTCCCTCATCCCCTTGAACTGTAATTTATGCCCTAAAATGGAAATTATGATTCCAGTGATTCTAGTGATTTGATTCTAGAAATGGTATCTGATTGGGCATGGTCCCATATTACCAAGCTCACTCCTTATGCTTCCAGCAAAAAAGTGGAGGTGTAGCTATTGTGGAAAAATGTTGTAAGGAAGGTGTCGAAGGCTAAAGGATCCCCAAAAGCACAACAAAAATAATAAAGAGTTCATCAAATAAGATCGAGTCCGAGATCAAGTTCGAGACCAACTCTAAGACCGAGTGCAAGACCGAGTCTGAGATTGAGTCCAAGACTGAGTTCGAGACCGAATCCAAGATTGAGTTCGAGATCGAGTCTGAGACCGAGTTAAGGTCTGAGACCAAGTCCGAGATCAAGTCCGAGACCGAGTTCGAGACCGAGTTCAAGATCGAGTTTGAGATCGAGTCTGAATACTAATACAAGTCATGGGGTGAAAGCCCAAAGCGTGTGTCTCCCATAGGGGGGGGGGGGGGGGGGCTACAGAGGTTCCAAAAGTATAGTAGGGATAGTGAGCTCTAGGAATTAGTCTTGAAGGAACTCTTCAATAGTGCTTCCAAACTGACTTGAGGTTGAGACTGGGGGCGAAGGGTTTTAGGTAGGAGTGAGCATGAACTTGGGTGGTGCTGGAGGGGCCACCCAAGGAAGTGCTTAAGAGCAACTCCCACTTCCGGAAGGGAAATCGATTGTGGTGCTCCCGGTTCATGTGGAGTGGTGCTCCACTTGAGTACTTTGTGGCTTATTAAACCTTGTCCTTCCTAGGGCTTGGGCCTTCCCTTCGAGATAGAAGTGGGGGAGTAAAGGTACCCATACTGGGTAGGCCATGGTGTTTTCCCTAGCGTCTCGAAGCAAGTGTTGCACCCAAGGCTTGGGATTTAGAGGGTCCTATGATCAAGTCTTGTTGTATCAAGAGATGTTAATAACCTAGAGGCTTAATGTGTTTAGTTGCTTATGCCTGCGGGGAGTGTAGTCGAACTTTAAGTCCGATCTAACCTAAGGAGGGGGATTGAGAGAGATTTGGGAATTTGTGGATGGATGGCCAATGCTTTGTCACTCATGTAGTGAGTAGCTAAAACTAAGTAGGACCAAGTAGGAGCTGGTATAATATGTGGGAACCTTAGAAAAGAAACTTAACTAAGGTTAAAATAGTGTTAGTCAGATAGATGAGGTAAGTTGGCAAATTGGGAAAGAAAAATTTATGGCTTACAATTTGGTATTGGAGCCTTTTCCTTAGTTCTAGCAAAGGATAGAGGCAGATTGCTGGGAGATGGCAAAGGCAAAGCGTAAACGAACCAAAATGGAGACGGAACCTCCTTTAGAGCTAGAGCCTCCAATCAAACAAAAGGTTATGGATGGGAATCCTTGCATGAGGAGGACTCTAATGAGGAAACTTTCAAATAGGAGTTCGGTGGTGAGGTTCGGTCATCCAAAGTTCGATTGGACGTTCTAAAAGGACAATTCGCTCAGACCAATGCCCTACTGGAGACTCTCGTACACAAGCTAAAGTGTGACGAGAAGCGAAAGACTACAAATGCTAGCAGTGTAAAAGGTGTGGACCTTTTGGTGGGGACTGAGGTAGAACCGAACAAGGTTGAACAAACCAAAGTGGAATCAATCTCTCAAACAGTTCTCAAGTACAAACCAAAGTCCTTATTAGTTTTCAAGGGAGTGAATGACTATAAGGTGGTGGAAGATTGGTTTTACGATATTGAGGATTACTTTTGAGTGTTGTGGTTACCAAACTCGGAGAAAATCCCATGAGCAAAACCATACTTGGTAGATAATGCCAAGTCTTGGTGAGAATAATAAAGGCCAACGAAAGACTAGTGGCCACTTGGGAAATGATAAAGGCAAGGATCCATATGACTTACATTCCTTTGAATGCTACTTTACACCTAAGGGATGAGCTGAGTAGGCTGAAGTAAACTGGAATCATTCAAGAGTATATGAATAGGTTTATGGTACAGAGGATACTTGTCACGGATATAGGTGATATGAATGCATTCCATGCCTTCATATCAGGCTTGTAAACTTAGGCTCGAGGCGAGATGATACGTTAGAACCCAACCAATTACAAGGAAGCATTAGATGCAGCTATCAAGGTGCATTTCAATGACAACCTACAAAAAAGGAACACAATAGGATCAGAGTTCACATTTAGCAAAAGGGCCAAACCAAGAGGGACATATAGCAAAGGGAAATTCAAGAAGAATTTTTTTAAGAATGAGTCCTTGGGATTCTGGAAAGGTAGATTCAATGGTTAGTGAGCAAATACGTGGGAGAGTTAAAGTGAAAAGAGACAAACTCACGAATAAGAAAGTCAAGTTTGCTAGTAGCATGGGAAACAATATATGCTTCAACTGTAGCAAAACGAGACATTTTTCGAGGGAATGTCCCTACTCGAAGAAGGCCAAAGCCAATATGGCTATTAAATTGAGTGAAATCCAAATTGAGGTACGTGATCTAGTCCCTAGCTCAAAATTACTCATTACATTAGCAACTTTGGTAAAGAGTCGTTTGCAACATCTACTAGCCCTCCGAGGAAGTTTGGAAGTAGCTTTGTTAAAATCTTTATTGACATGAGTGCTTCAGATAATTTTGTGATTGCAGACATAGTCTGGCAAGCTAAACTAACAATGCAGCGGCTAGGTGAACCAAGGACTATAGAGTTTGTTCAAAGTAGCCAAAGCACTAATGAGGTACTTTGACAAATAAGAGTCGAAATAGGGACATGGAAAGTAGATATGAATTTCACCGTATTGGACACAGTGGGATTTAACGTAATCTTCAAGATGGATTGGTTCAATTAGTTTGTCGTAGCCCTACATGAACAAGATAGGAACCTTGTGGTACTAGTGAATGCCCAAAGAGAACAATCCAGGGTGGAGGCCTAAGATCTAAAATTAGGGCAATGTAAGGCCAAAAACTCCTACTCAAGAGGAAAACTCACTAAAAAAACCAAGACAGCAATGAAGAGTGACAAAAAGACGGGAACAAAAGAAGTGCCTTTAGTGATCCAACAGGTGTTGGACCAATTCTACGATACCATGCTGGAGGAGTTACTGGCGGGGTTACCCCTTGAATGACCGATAGAACATAAGATCGAGTTAGTCGAGGGTGCTAAGATGGTGGTTTGTCCCCCCTATCAGTTGAACAAAAAGGAACTCGATGAGCTCAAATGCCAACTTAAAGAGTTGGTGGAAAAAATGTATATTACGTTGAGCAAGTCACCATATGATGCATTAGTGTTATTTGTGAAAAAGAAAGATGAATCTATGCGCATGTGCATAGACTACTAGTTGCTCAACAAGTATATATAAAAAAACAAGTACCCTTTAGCAAGGATTGAGGACCTGTTCGAAAGGCCTTGATGTCGCGCATGTGACTTCGGGTATCGAAAGTTACCTGTCGACTAGTCCTTACGGACACTCTTACCTTACTGCCACGATGGCAGGAGGTCGGTATTGCTGGACCCGTTATCAGTTTCCCACTTGAGCTAGTTGAGAAACTGGTCAATGACCGTGTACTTAGATCGGATAAACATAAGGTAGGAACCCTATGTGTTTCTTGCTGAGCATACTCGGCCTGGTTTGAGAAACTCCTGTCATTGGCTTGCACTTGCTAGTATCAAGAACCCCCGCGATATTGAGATTGGTCCCTCAATATCGCTAGATGATAGCTTACCGTGTCTGCCAAACACCCTCGCTATCATGCCCTTTGTGTTAGTCTCATTTCGGTCCCAAATGCTATTTATGGAAAGTGTCTAGATTTGCTCATTTGGCATATCTACGGAATGTAGAGATCGGCCTGAACACAATGGTGTTCGTCCCGTGTCCAAATTCGCAATCTAAGGACATTCCATATTTAGTAAGTTTCGAGCTTGTCCCAGAAACTAACTCCTGATACTAAGGGAGGCTTGGGGTGAAAGCCCAAAGCGTGTGTTCCTCAAGGGGGGGGGGCTATGGGGGGTTCCAAATGTATAGTAGGGATAGTGGGTAGGTCGGGCATGGCCGACCAACCTGAGGCATAGTCTAGCTCCCGCTTGCGTGCCTGTCCTTGTTCTGCGTCCGGCTTGGGTCTAAGCCCAAGTTCCATTCCATGCTAGTTGGTGGAGTACCCATGTCCTCGCGTTAGGCCACCGGTATGCCGAAATAGCGCCAGACTCCGTTTGGCTCCGTTTTGCGTGCTAGTCCTAGCATTGGGATGCTGGTTACTCTAGGACTCTTCCAAGTCGCTCCGGGCTCCTGTCCCTTCGCTCCTTGGGCTTTATGCTCAGGAGTTGCTCCATGGTTCGGTTCCGTCACTCCTTGGCTCCATGCTTGGGAGTTTGGCACCGTTCCTTCGTTCAGTGGCCCAAGGCCCTGAACCTCGGGTTCCTATGGACACGTGGCATGGACACGTGGCATGTGACACGTGGCATCTGTCACGTGGCACAAAGAGGGTTTAGGTTCCGCTTCGTGGTGTTATCCTATGGTAAATCACCATAGGATAAAGGGTCAAAACCACGTGCGCTACATTTGGTATCAGAGAATGAGTCTCAGCGAGTACTATTCAATGAGATTGGGCAACTAGTCTCGTTGCATACGCAGAGATGAAAACGATGATCCGAGTGGGTACACGTTTTGGGTGCAAAGGCTTCGCAATTGGTTCCTTGGGTATGGATATTGTTACCTTGTTGTACCTTATGATGTGAGCTTGCGCTTGGGCTCATAGGATGGTTTGGAGATGTTCCGTTTGCACGAGTTTGAGCTTGAGCTCGTGAGTGAGGCACATTAGCAACTCGAGGTTACACTTTGAGTTGGCAGGATTAATGTTAGCCTATCGTTGGTTCCATAAGTTGTTCTAGTGGTTCCATGAGTTGTTCCATGTACCATGGGTGAAAGCAAACCTCCCTGGGTTTGCTATGAGTGGCAAATAGGCTGGTCCGTAGCTGTTTAGCACGGCACTAGTGGATCCCTCCTAGGCATGATTATAATTGGATCAATCAAGACCATAGGGATTAGTCTATTGGTTCAAGTAATCATGGTCGTGCTTTCTCATAAACTTTTCTTCGATTAAACTGAAGGCAGTGCGAAAGCAAGCTTGAAGTTTGGTCAAAGATGAGACCGAAAAGAGAGTCGTCGGGGATGAAGGATCAAATACGTAAATCATTTTCTCTTCTTGGAGAGATGATCTGCAACGAGGTGTTAACTCATTGCTTGTATTCACATCATGCAATCAAGAGTCCCTACCTTGATGCATGTTGGAAGTGATGGTCTTACAAGTGGTGAGTTATGGGATGGATAGTGGTGAAACACTAAACCATTTTGTCTAGGCTCGCTATTGAAAGACTTGGGTTGCAATGCTCAATTCTTTTCCGGGGAACCTTGCTATTGCTCCTTGAGTAGCTTGGTGTTGGATTAGTGTTGAGTTTGGTAGCAAAGAGAGTGGCATGAGCTTGTCCGTGTTGTGAACAAAAGTTAGTGGTGTTGGGTGTCGTAAACCTCTATTGGTGGAGTGTGGCATTTATGTTGCATTTGGTCGAATCGAGTTGACACTTGATACTCACATAAACATTTGTAGTAATGACATTGGCATTGCTCGTGGTGTTGCTCAATTGATGATCAAGTCATTGTGATGCTTATATCATATCCATGTGATAAAGAGTAATGCGTTTACGAAGTTGCTTGGGTAAATGATGATCAACCCCAAAGTGGTTGATGGACAAGCTAGTCTACTTACACGAAGTAGCATTGTAGTAGCTTTGATTGGATTCTCTATAGTGGTCCATTATGCTAAGCTTAAGTAGGTACCTTGTTTCCTTAAGTTTGCCCACTAAGGTGTTGGAAAAGGGTTGTAGCATTCATTTGCTATAGCTTGTCGGTTGATCCGTTAGCACTTGGAGTAGATTGTTGGATGGAGAAGATGTGGAGTTGGGGCATTGACGTCACTAGCACTTGTGTTAGTGAAAGTGGCATTGTTATTTCAAGTGATGAGGAATTTTCCTTGGACCTTGATTTTTCCATGTCATTTTTCTTGTTAGTGTTTTGGCTTCACATTGGATCTTGAAGATGATTGAAGAAGAGTGTTAGTGCAATGTGGATATCCGAAGATGTGGTCTTCGTGATCAAGCCTTGGATGTTCATTTTGCACTTTGCGGATGTCGGAGTTGGATGTCAGGAAAATGGGCAAAGATGTTCGATGCTTAAGCATGCTATTGGGTCATGAGAATTTGTGTTGAGGTGAATCTATGTGAAGTTGTTGGTAGGAGGAAGTTGGTTGAGTCCTGAAAGTTTGCATTCCTGGACTGAGAGTCATTCTTTCTCTAGGATGGAAAATTTTCCACAAATTTTCTTAGACTTTTCCAATGGCTGATCTATTGATCACTTTGCTCGAAAACCATTCCATTTTCGAAAGCCAGTACAAACTAGTGAAGGGGTTGGAGTTGACTTCGGTTGGCTTAGATCTTAGTAGGTAGTTTGTATGATGTGACCCGAAAGGGATGCTAACTTTTGGGGCTAAAGCAATTGAGTTGGATAGAGTCTGGAGTTGGTGTAGAAAAGTGGCCGCTGCACTTTTCTAAGAAAGGTGACTCTTATGCCTTTCTTTTGTAGCATTATGCTCGGTGGCAGGTTGCACCTTGCATTTCGCTAAGACTCTATGAGAGTAGTGAGCTCTCACTGATCTTGACTTAGTCTTGGCAGCCCTGCACCTTGACTAAGGATGGTGATGTCCAACTTAGTTGTTTGAGGTTGAGATGTTGGTACCCGTACTATAGCTTTGTCTATGAGGAGGTTTTGTACCGATGTGAGTTCATCTCATGGTCTTCACTTTAGTTTCGACTGAGTGTTGATCATGCATAGCTAGCCTCTTCAAGGCATGCTCAGAGCTAGTGGCTAAATGTTTTAGTGAGTTTATTACGGTTGAGTTGGATTCGAGTGGTCATTTAGTTTGTGCTTGTCCATGAACTTTTATCTCATGTTTGAGGTATTATGTTTATGCTAGATAAGTATATAACTTGATGACAAGAGTTGGTGTTTGAGTCTTGTGAACGCAAGTTGAGGAGTGATTGTTAGTTGCTTTGCGACTAGTGATTACTTGTAGACTTCATCAAGGACCGTTGACACTTGCTTTGCTCGATGATGATTTAGCAGTGGTGGGCTTGCTTTACCGAATAGTGTTGCGGAGGATCGTGTCGTTAGACATACATGGGTTTTTCATGTTGGCTTGTCGACTCTACCTCTGTCGATATCATTTGGTTACGTCTAGTCCGTGGTGTTAGATTTCATTGAGTCTTGGATGTGGTGATTCACTCCTTGATGATGTGTTATCTGTCACTGAGTTTTGCTGAAGGATTGGTCTCGGATACTAAGTATAGTATCTTCGACTTTGGTTAGCTTGGTTGCTGGAAAGCTCCGAGTGGTGATTCACTCTTGCTTCCTTCTAGCTTTGTCCTGGTGTTGATGGCATTGAAGTGAGGCCTTGTCATTGATATTGTTGATATTGAGACTTGAGTGAAATGAAATGTCTTTCCTTAGGGTTGATATTGAGTTTCATTAGTCTTGATGAATATAGTGTTGATGATTTGGCTTTAGCTTTGTGTTGTTGGCATTCATGCGTTTGCTAGTTAGCAACTATGTTGACGTTCAAATGAACTGAGTGGCAAGTTTGAGTTAGTTGTGTTCTAAACGAGATTATTTAGTAGGGGTTGAGCTTTGAGCTTTTCCTTGAAAAGTGATTTAGTCATGGACTATGCTAACTTTACAAGAAAAAGAGTTAGTGATCAATATTGGGAAGTTTGAATCCTTATTGGGTTTGAATTCGAATATATTGATCATTGATGATTCCCCTTGTGCTTGTTATGATGTGAGTTACGTCTTGGTATAGATGGATTCATGGAGGATCGATTAGATGATCATTTGTTGAGCATAGCTCCATTGTGCTTGGCTTTTGAGTGATGCAAATCTACTTTTCATTAGCTTTAGCATTATGAAGTTTAGCTTATGGATGTGTTGAGGAAGATATTGTGGGTTGCACCATGATTTCTTCTTTAGCATTGAAGTTAGCTTCTATGAGACTCGTGATCATTATTAAGCAAGACTTGGCTATAGGCTTCTTCGAGCTTTGGTTCTTTGAGTTTTATGCTCATTGTTCCATTTGTTAGAAGTTGTTGGGGAAGGCATTTTGGCTCATTAGCTTCGATGTTGAAGTTTGTTTTTGCATCTAGCAATCATTGGTGATAATTGACTATCATCTAAGATAGTTGATTATCCTTGTCAAGGGTTTTGCTTGATTATTGTTGATATAGAATGATTTGCTGTTCTTCGGGATAGTCGATTCTTTCTTCGATGATGATTATGCATTTCTCTATTGATAGGATGATTGATGATCTTTTATGGTGGTTAGTTGTTCTCTTTGATGGCTTGTGGCTTTTCGCAATATCACATGTTCTTTGTGATTTGCTCTGGATTGGTCTCTTGGGTTTGAGACATCAGTAGGATGTTGCTGACACTTGCTTAGGCAACTTGAGTTCCTTGGTATTATTGGTTGGGATCTATTCAGATTGGCTTTTGTGATAATTGGCAGGAATGAGTGTTTGTTGGTCTTACCGCATTCATTCTCTTCTGTTGATTGTTGCTCAAGTTAGTTTTGATAGATTTGGATGTTATTTCCTTTGGGTGATACATTCGCGAGCATTTTGCTTGTCAGTCAATGATACTTTGTGTTCTTTGAGTTATCTTTCGTAAGTTGTTTGGCATTCTATCTGCAATCTTTGATAGTTACGTTTGGTCATTAAGTTTTCTTGATGATACACTTGCTATTGAATTTTGTTGGATGGTCATTCCTATGTTTTCCAATGATAGTGATCTTGGTGGTTCTTATACTATAATACTAGTTTATCGGATGATAACTTATTTGGAATACATTTGTGTTCTCATCTAAGCTTTATTCACTGATAATTACATATCTAAGATATCATTGTCTATGATTTTGATATTGTCCATCTATTGATCTTTGAGTTTGGGCCAGTATAGGCAGACTGGCTTCGGCACTTCGTGTGCATGTTGAAATCTCTAGTCATGGGGTAGCTACTGTCGACTGGTCACATAACCCGCCTCTCTGTCGATGTTCCTTGTTCCGTGAAAGGGCGTGACCGTGTAAACAACTCTAAACTGCCTGTTGACAGTAGTCTATCTAAACCTTACCGACGGGTTTGGTTTCTTTGCTTAGGAGGGTTGGGGCCTCTGGCTTCTCTCTCTATGTCCCTGCGGGCAGGGGCATATCACACTTTTGTAAGCTGGGTGACTCCCAGAGCAGCAAGGGTGGCTGACTCCGTTGGTCATTTCCTTGTCGGCGACGGCCGGAAGGTGTCTGAGCTGGTAGCGCATCCGCGTTAGACAAAGAGGTTCCCCCTAACTCATTTAAGTTGGTGCATTTCTCACATAGTGTGAGTACCGTGAACTTTTTATGGAGTTGTTTCCTTGGCGGTATTCTAGACTGGAGTATGCATCGACGAGGACGTCGATCTTCCCAAGGGGGGGAGAGTGTCGCGCATGTGACTTCGGGTATCGAAAGTTACCTGTCGACTAGTCCTTACGGACACTCTTACCTTACTGCCACGATGGCAGGAGGTCGGTATTGCTGGACCCGTTATCAGTTTCCCACTTGAGCTAGTTGAGAAACTGGTCAATGACCGTGTACTTAGATCGGATAAACATAAGGTAGGAACCCTATGTGTTTCTTGCTGAGCATACTCGGCCTGGTTTGAGAAACTCCTGTCATTGGCTTGCACTTGCTAGTATCAAGAACCCCCGCGATATTGAGATTGGTCCCTCAATATCGCTAGATGATAGCTTACCGTGTCTGCCAAACACCCTCGCTATCATGCCCTTTGTGTTAGTCTCATTTCGGTCCCAAATGCTATTTATGGAAAGTGTCTAGATTTGCTCATTTGGCATATCTACGGAATGTAGAGATCGGCCTGAACACAATGGTGTTCGTCCCGTGTCCAAATTCGCAATCTAAGGACATTCCATATTTAGTAAGTTTCGAGCTTGTCCCAGAAACTAACTCCTGATACTAAGGGAGGCTTGGGGTGAAAGCCCAAAGCGTGTGTTCCTCAAGGGGGGGGGGCTATGGGGGGTTCCAAATGTATAGTAGGGATAGTGGGTAGGTCGGGCATGGCCGACCAACCTGAGGCATAGTCTAGCTCCCGCTTGCGTGCCTGTCCTTGTTCTGCGTCCGGCTTGGGTCTAAGCCCAAGTTCCATTCCATGCTAGTTGGTGGAGTACCCATGTCCTCGCGTTAGGCCACCGGTATGCCGAAATAGCGCCAGACTCCGTTTGGCTCCGTTTTGCGTGCTAGTCCTAGCATTGGGATGCTGGTTACTCTAGGACTCTTCCAAGTCGCTCCGGGCTCCTGTCCCTTCGCTCCTTGGGCTTTATGCTCAGGAGTTGCTCCATGGTTCGGTTCCGTCACTCCTTGGCTCCATGCTTGGGAGTTTGGCACCGTTCCTTCGTTCAGTGGCCCAATGCCCTGAACCTCGGGTTCCTATGGACACGTGGCATGGACACGTGGCATGTGACACGTGGCATCTGTCACGTGGCACAAAGAGGGTTTAGGTTCCGCTTCGTGGTGTTATCCTATGGTAAATCACCATAGGATAAAGGGTCAAAACCACGTGCGCTACATTTGGTATCAGAGGATGAGTCTCAGCGAGTACTATTCAATGAGATTGGGCAACTAGTCTCGTTGCATACGCAGAGATGAAAACGATGATCCGAGTGGGTACACGTTTTGGGTGCAAAGGCTTCGCAATTGGTTCCTTGGGTATGGATATTGTTACCTTGTTGTACCTTATGATGTGAGCTTGCGCTTGGGCTCATAGGATGGTTTGGAGATGTTCCGTTTGCACGAGTTTGAGCTTGAGCTCGTGAGTGAGGCACATTAGCAACTCGAGGTTACACTTTGAGTTGGCAGGATTAATGTTAGCCTATCGTTGGTTCCATAAGTTGTTCTAGTGGTTCCATGAGTTGTTCCATGTACCATGGGTGAAAGCAAACCTCCCTGGGTTTGCTATGAGTGGCAAATAGGCTGGTCCGTAGCTGTTTAGCACGGCACTAGTGGATCCCTCCTAGGCATGATTATAATTGGATCAATCAAGACCATAGGGATTAGTCTATTGGTTCAAGTAATCATGGTCGTGCTTTCTCATAAACTTTTCTTCGATTAAACTGAAGGCAGTGCGAAAGCAAGCTTGAAGTTTGGTCAAAGATGAGACCGAAAAGAGAGTCGTCGGGGATGAAGGATCAAATACGTAAATCATTTTCTCTTCTTGGAGAGATGATCTGCAACGAGGTGTTAACTCATTGCTTGTATTCACATCATGCAATCAAGAGTCCCTACCTTGATGCATGTTGGAAGTGATGGTCTTACAAGTGGTGAGTTATGGGATGGATAGTGGTGAAACACTAAACCATTTTGTCTAGGCTCGCTATTGAAAGACTTGGGTTGCAATGCTCAATTCTTTTCCGGGGAACCTTGCTATTGCTCCTTGAGTAGCTTGGTGTTGGATTAGTGTTGAGTTTGGTCGGAAAGAGAGTGGCATGAGCTTGTCCGTGTTGTGAAC